>NW_026607593.1:600000-830165 GCF_029499605.1 Hyla sarda
CACCAGGTCTCCTCTCAATACTTTATTCACACTTTAACGCTCCTCCCCCGGATAAAAAGTTAAAATACATGATTGAGTGGGAAGGGGACATTCACTCCACGCTTTCTGCCTCACAATGGAGAGACTGCTGCACTACTATTAGTAAGGGTGGTTGGCAGATCTCCCTGTTGGAAACATCTCTGAAGATACTTCACCGTACCTATAAGGTCCCTACTAGACTCCATCGAATATTTCCTTCAGTTTCCCCTCTGTGCTTTAGGGGCTGTGGGGCTAGAGGTACAATGTTTCACACCTGGTGGAGTTGCCCCACTGTATCCGTGGTATGGACTCAGATTTTGGACATACTGACCTCGATACTGGAGGTCGGGGTGCCTCGTACCCCTGCCTTTTGCCTCCTGAGCCTTAAACCATCGAGGATGCCATTTAGGGTCTTTAAGTTGTCCCATTATATTCTAATGGCGACAAGGATACATGTTGCAGCACAGTGGAAACAACCTGTCCTATCTCTCTCGGTGGTGATAGATAGAATCAATGCCATTATGTTGAATGAAAAGTTGACAGCAATCCGTGAAGACTTGGTGGATAGATTTAACTTAGTATGGGAACCTTGGCTTACTTCCCCACATTGCCCTAATATGACGCATAGTTTCTCCTTGTACTGATATTCGGGATGATGGGAGGTGGGGGGGGGGGGGGAGGGGGGGTTGGTTAGTGCGTTGGGGGTGGGGAGCTGGGGGGGGGGGTTTCTACTGGGTATGGATAATTTGGTATTCCTGTCTTACGTTGTATGGCTATTACCGCTTCATGTATTTTATCTGCATGGATCTCTTTTGTTAATACTTACCTTTTTTCCTTTTTTATATGACCTACTTGTTACTGTTATTCTGAGGTTTTCGAACCTTCTGTTTATACTTTTATGTGCTGATTTTGCTTGTTTCTTTGAGCAATCAATAAAGCTTCATTGTTTGATGGTTACATACGGTAGTTATGACTTTTTCCAGAAGTACGACAAAATCAAACCTATATAAGTAGGGTATTATTTTAATCGTATGGACCTACAGAATAAAGATAAGGTGTCATTTTTACCAAAAAATGTACTACGTAGAAACGGAAGCCACCAAAAGTTACAAAACAGCGGGGTTTTTTTCAATTTTGTCTCACAATGATTTTTTTTTCCATTTCGCCGTAGATTTTTGGGCAAAATGACTGACGTAATTAAAAAGTAGAATAGGTGGCGCAAAAAATAAGCCATCATATGGATTTTTAGGTGCAAAATTGAAAGAGTTATTATTTTTTTAAAGGCAAGGAGGAAAAAACGAAATTGCAAAAACTGAAAAACCCTCGGTCCTTAACCCCTTAAGGACTCAGCCCATTTTGGCCTTAAGGACTCAGACAATTTAATTTTTACGTTTTCATTTTTTCCTCCTCGCCTTCTAAAAATCATAACTCTTTTATATTTTCATCCACAGACTAGTATGAGGGCTTGTTTTTTGCGCGACCAGTTGTTCTTTGTAATGACATCACTCATTATATCATAAAATGTATGGCGCAACCAAAAAACACTATTTTTGTGGGGAAATTAAAACGAAAAACGCAATTTTGCAAATTTTGGAAGGTTTCGTTTTCACGCCGTACAATTTCTGGTAAAAATGAAGTGTGTTCTTTATTCTGAGGGTCAATACGGTTAAAATGATACCCATTATTACATACTTTTACATTATTGTTGCGCTTAAAAAAAATCACAAACTTTTTAACCAAATTAGTACGTTTATAATCCCTTTATTTTGATGACCTCTAACTTTTTTATTTTTCCGTATAAGCGGCGGTATGGGTGCTCATTTTTTGCGCCATGATCTGTACTTTTTTTTATACCACATTTGCATATAAAAAACTTTTAATACATTTTTTATAATTTTTTTTAATACAATGTATTAAAAAAGTAGGAATTTTGGACTTTTTTTTTTTCGTTCACGCCGTTCACCGTACGGGATCATTGACATTTTATTTTAATAGTTCGGACATTTACGCACGCGGCGATACCAAATATGTCTATAAAAATTGTTTTTTTACGCTTTTTGGGGGTAAAATAGGAAAAAACTGACGTTTTACTTTTTTATTGGGGGAGGGGATTTTTCACTTTTTTTTTACTTTTACTTTTACATTTTTTTACATTTTTTTTTACACTTGAATAGTCCCCATAGGGGACTATTCATAGCAATACCATGATTGCTAATACTGATCTGTTCTATGTATAGGACATAGAACAGATCAGTATTATCGGTCATCTTCTGCTCTGGTCTGCTCGATCACAGACCAGAGCAGGAGACGCCGGGAGCCGGACGGAGGAAGGAGAGGGGACCTCCGTGCGGCGTTATGAATGATCGCATCCCCACAGCAGCGCTGCGGGCGATCCGATCGTTCATTTAAATCGCGCACTGCCGCAGATGCCGGGATCTGTATTGATCCCGGCACCTGAGGGGTTAATGGCGGACGCCCGCGAGATCGCGGGCGTCGGCCATTGCCGGCGGGTCCCTGGCTGCGATCAGCAGCCGGGATCAGCCGCGCATGACACGGGCATCGCTCCGATGCCCGCGGTTATGCACAGGACATAAATGTACGTCCTGGTGCGTTAAGTACCACCTCACCAGGATGTACATTTACGTCCTGCGTCCTTAAGGGGTTAAATAAAATAATTTTTCCAATGTGTTTTTTTTTAATGAATTTTCAGGGTTAGTAGTGGAAGCTGGTCTTATTGACTGAATCCATTACTAAGCCAGGGCTTAGCGCTAGCCCCAAAAACAGCTAGCGCTAACCCCCAATTATTACCCCGGTACCCACCGCCACAGGGGTGCCGGGAAGAGCCGGTACCAACAGGCCCGGAGCGTCAAAAATGGTGCTCCTGGGCCTAGGCGGTAACAGGCTGGCGTTATTTAGGCTGGGGAGGGCCAGTAACAATGGTCCCCGCCCACCCTGGTAACGTCAGGCTGTTGCTGTTTGGATGGTATTGTGCTGAGAATGAAAATACGGGGAACCCTATACGTTTTTTTTTTTGTTTTTATTTAAATAGTTGTGGTTCTGTAACATCTGTCCCTTTTGAAAATTGCTTCTCTACTTTGAAGCCCTCTAATTTAAAAAAAAAGCAAAAATATGTCCATTTTATGATGCCAACATAAAGTGAACATATTGTACTTGTGAAGAAAAATATAATTTATTGTGAGAGCTTCAAAGTTAGAAAAATGCAAAATTTTAAAAATTTTCATTAAATTTGGGGATTTTTCACCAAAAAAGGATGCAAGTAACGCCGAAAATTTACCACCAAAGTAAAATAGAATATGTCACGAAAAAACAATCTCAGAATCAGAATATTCGGTAAAAGTTTTTTCGCGTTATTAATTCGTAAAGTGACGGTGGTCAGAATTGCGAAAAAGGGCCCAGTCCTTAAGGTGAAAAAGGGTTGCGTCCTTAAGGGGTTAAGAAACACCTTATTTTCTGTGCGCCAACGCAAAATTCTCTAATAGTGCCCCTCCCGAGACTAGACTCTGGATCCGCCCCTGGTTGTGGTTAAACTTTACTTTCCTGGAAAAGTTTCTGAGTTGCCCATAGCAACCAATCAGATTGCTTCCTTCATTTTTCAGAGGCCTTTTCAAAAATGAAAGAAGCAATCTGATTGGTTGCTATGGGCAACAGCACAACTCTTCATCTGCACTGGTTTTGCTGAATCTCCCCCAGAGAGGAAGATTTATCAAAACCCAAAACCTGTCCAGAGGAAAAGTTTCTGAGTTGCCCATAGCAACCAATCAGATCGCTTCTTTAATTTTTTATAGGCTTTTTCAAGAATAAAAGAAGCAATCTGATTGGTTGCTATGGGCATCTCAGCAGCTTTTCCACTGGTCAGGTTTTGATAAATCTCTCTCTATGGGGGAGATTCATCAAAACCAGTGTAGAGGAAGAGTTATGCAGTTGCCCATAGCAACCAATCAGATTGCTTCTTTCATTTTTTAAAAGACCTCTGAAAAATGAAGGAAGCAATCTGATTGTTTGCTTTGGGCAACTCAGAAACTTTTCCAGAAATGGAGGATGCTAACTTTTTGTATCTTATATGGAATTATTTCTATATTCATACATTTTGGAATCATCGATCTTATGGAAAAAGGTATAACATTAAGATCGAACGAGACCCTTAGAGGCTTATCCTTGGAGATGTCGGGGAGTCTATATATAAGAAAAGTTTAATTAGACTATTTCCTTATGCAAAGGTGCTGTCCGGGCATGCTGGGAGTTGTGGTTTTGCAGCGGTTGGGGGTTCACAGCTTTGACACCACTGCTATAGAGGGTGCAAATGTATCCGAGCCCTGGAACTCAAATAATGTGAAATATGAGATGATCAAAATGGAGCCCCTGCACTAATTACTTGGGTTCTGGGGTCTGTAAGGTCCATAGTAGAAACATCAGGTTCTGTCCATAGCAGATACTAAATCATGGCAGCTCTAAGAAACAAGCAGTCATCGTGACATCAGACATGTGATGTCATAGACAGCTGGAGTCCTGACATTCCACTGACAGCCGCCCGAGCCTTCATTCTGTAGATTGTTACAGTGCGATTAGCAACTTCTATTTCTTCTTCTTGACTGAGATGGAGCTAAAAGGTTTGGGGTTCGTCCCCCTTCTGTTGGCGTTTTGGTGTGCGGCCTGGCTTGCCACCAGCTACATCGTGACGGTCGTCCTCGGCCATGCCGCCTCGCCACTGATGCACATCAGGTAAGATAAACAAGCACAAGATTCTTATTTCATGGGTTGGGAGTGAGGAAATATCCATAATAACATTGGTTTCTTTTCCTTCACAGTGACGTGGGAAATTTCTTTCCCGAAAACATATTATTGAGAATTGGTTTCATAGGGACATCCATTGGCACTTTGGTACTAACCTTTCTTATTTATAAGTATATGGTTATGCATACTGAAGAGTTCAGGGGTCATCAGGTCCTGATCCAGAGGATCCTGCTGGCCATTGTGTGGGCCTCCTGTTTTGGTACAGCTGTCATGCATGTATTGTCCCCCGAAGAATATCCCAGGATACACTTTGTCAGCACGATAATTTCCATTACATGTGAAGCCTTATACTACCTTGGGCAGTCCATCCAGATGTATAAATTACCAGGAGCAAACAAAGTCATCCACCATAGTAGATGCACCTGCTGTGGCCTGGCTTTTACCTGCGCAATTTTCTACTTTGGATATAAAACATTACAGGAATTATTCTATGATGATGAAGACTGGGACGAGATCCGTGAAATCACCACCATAATCATCGAGTGGGTGATGCTTCTACTGATCCTGATAAACACCGTGACCTATTATTCCACCATGCAGAGGTTAATGTTAACCGTCTCCAGGAACAGCTGCAAACTCTCTCTTAGAGTAAGAATTGATGACTTCGGGGTGTAGACCACCACGTGGGCCATCAAGTGGTCTTCTGGGAGAGATACTGCACAGGACACGGAAAAACATCTAAAGAATAATAACTGGGGGACTATATATGGTGCCAGTAATCATGACACAATAATATGAGCTGGTAATATAACCTATACAAAAAAATAAAAAAAATGTAAAAAAAATATTAGTGTGTGATGTGTAATACCTACCGTATATACTCGAGTATAACCATTTTTCTTGCTGAAAACGCCCCCCTTGGCTTATACTCGAGTGATCTCTCCGCCTGTCAATCCCTTTTCAGTGGTCTTCAACCTGCGGACCTCCAGATGTTGTAAAACAGCCATCGGCTGTCTGGACATGCTGGGTGTTGTAGTTTTGAAACATCTGGAGGTCCGCAGGTTGAAGACCACTTCGGCCTTCGTCATGATCCAGGCCCCCCCCCCCCCCCCCCTCTTTTGTTTTGTACTCACCTCCCCCAGTTTGGGTGAGCTGGTCCGGGCCATCTATGCTGCAGGGACCGTCCGGTGGGGAGGGATACTCGTTCCGGGCTGTCCATTTTCACCGGAGGGCCCTCTTCATGCGCAACGTCCCTGTGCGTCGTCGTCAAGGCAACATCACTAGGACCAGCTCACCCTAACTTCCTGCCGAGGGGAGGTGAGTACAAAACAAAAAGGCCACAGTGGTCTTCAACCTGCGGACCTCCAGAGGTTTCAAAACTACAATCCCAGTATGCCCAGACAGCCAATGGCTGTCCGGGCATGCTGGAGGTTGTAGTTTTGCAACATCTAGAGGTCCGCAGGTTGAAAACCACTGATGAAGGGATTGACAGGCGGTGATGATGAAGGGGGGGGGGGGGATAATGACGGGGGTCTGGATGATTACATAGGGGGATGATGTATTTCCCACCCTAGGCTTATAGTGAAATTAGGGGCCTCGGCTTATATTCGGGTCGGCTTATACTCGAGTATATACGTTAGAAAACCAGAATCATTATAACCTCCCTCTGCATTACCCTGTTTATTATTTTCCAAGCAAGCACTTTGTTCTAATTCGTCCACTCTCTGGCGTGCTCCTTGTATAAGGGGTTTGGGATACACTTTTTGTTTAAAACGATTCTCCAGGTTATCTAGTTGTTGCTGGCATTTTTGTGTGGAAGAACAATTCCTCCGGATTCTTTTCATTTGACCGAATGGAATGTTCTTCTTCCATTGTTTCAGATGGCAACTGTTAAAGTCGAGGTAGTTCCTTAAAATAGGTGTCAGTATGCAAACAGCCATCCGGAATATAGATATTTAAATCCAGGAACTCAAATTTTTTGGGGGACTGATGCAGCTCTGCCTTTGGCAATCTCTGGCTCTGCCATAGCGCTTTTTTTGAAGGGGCGTGTCGGCTGCCGCTTCGTCTGGTGGTCAACACGCGCTATCTGGCCAGCGAGCCAGGGCCCCGTACAGGAGATCGCGGGGGCCCCCCAGCGGTCAGACCCCTCCCCCGCAATCTGAAACTTATTCCCTACCCTTGGGATAGGGGATGTTTTTCAGCACTGGACTACTCCTTTAATTGCCTCCAAAATGAGGTTCCTCTGATGTATTTTTTTTCGGTCTTTATGTACCTTAGGTAGAAAATAAAAATAAGGTACATTTAGGTTGGGGTTAAATATATATCATGTTTTTCCCTCTTAACTCCTTGGGGACGGAGCCCATTATAACCCTAAGGACGGGAGCATTTTTTGCAATTCTGATCACTGTCACTTTAAGCATTAATAACTCTGGGATGTTTTTACTTTTCATTCTGATTCCGAGATTGTTTTTTCGTGACATATTCTACTTTATGTTAGTGGTAAATTTTTGTCGATACTTGCATCATTTCTTGATGAAAAATTCCAAAATTTGATGAAAGAATTGAAAATTTTGCATTTTTCTAACTTTGAAGCTCTCTGCTTGTAAGGAAATCAGACATTCCAAATAAATTATATATTGATTCAAAAATACAATATGTCTACTATATATTTGCATCATAAAGTTGACGTGTTTTTACTTTTGGAAAACATCAGAGGGATTAAAAGATCAGAAGCAATTTTCCAATTTTTCCCAAAATTTTCAAAATCAGAATTTTTCAGGGACCAGTTCAGGTTTGAAGTGGATTTGAAGGGTCTTCATATTAGAAATACCCCATAAATTACCTCATTATAAAAACTGCACCCCTCAAAGTATTCAAAATGACATTCAGTAAGTTTGTTAACCCTTTAGGTGTTTCACAGGAATAGCAGCAAAGTGAAGGAGAATATTCAAAATATTCATTTTTTACACTCGCATGTTCTTGTAGACCCAGTTTTTGACATTTTACAAGGGGTAAAAGGAGAAAAAGCCCCCCAAAATTTATAAC
This sequence comes from Hyla sarda, assembly GCF_029499605.1. Taxonomy (NCBI): domain Eukaryota; kingdom Metazoa; phylum Chordata; class Amphibia; order Anura; family Hylidae; genus Hyla; species Hyla sarda. The sequence goes on from NW_026607593.1 coordinate 607,816, forward strand.
CCAATTTCTCTCGAGTATGGACATATCTCAAATGTGTATGGCAAGTGTTCGGCGGGCACAGTAGAGGGCTCAGAAGGGAAGGAGCGACAATGGGATTTTGGAGAGTGAATTTTGCTGAAATGGTTTTTGGGGGCATGTCACATTTAGGAAGCCCCTATGGTGCCAGAACAGCAAAAACAAAACACATGGCATACCATTTTGGAAACTACACCCCTCAAGGCACGTAACAAGGGGTCCGGTGAGCCTTAACACCCCACAGATGTTTGACGACATTTCGTTAAATTCGGATGTGTAAATGAAAATTTTTTTTTTCACTAAAGTGCAGTATTTTCCCCAAATTTACCATTTCTACAAAGGGTAATGGGAGAAAAATCCCCCCAAAATTTGTATCGCAATTTCTCCCGAGTACGGAGATACCCCATATGTGGCCCTAAACTGTTGCCTTGAAATACGACAGGGCTCTGAAGTGAGAGAGCACCATGCGCATTTGAGGCCTGAATAAGGAATTTGCAGTAGGGGTGGACCCGGTTACAAGGATGGGGCTTGTCTCCACCAAAACCCTACAGCAGTGTTTCCCAAACAGGGTGCCTCCAGCTGTTGCAAGACTCCCAGCCTGTCAGGACAGTCAATGGCTGTCCGGCAACACTGGGAGTTGTGGGTTTGCAACAGCTGGAGGCGCTGTTTAGGAAACACTGCCGTATGAGACGTTTTTCATTTTTATTGGGGGGGGGGCGACGTGTAAGGGGGTGTATGTGTAGTGTTTTACTTTTTATTATTTGTTAGTGTAGTGTTTTTAGGGTACATTCATTTCCTTGAAGGAAACCCACTGTAAACCCGCCCGTGTAAATGTACCCTGTACATTTACATGGGGGGGGGGCGACAAACCTTCAGCTGTGGCAAAATGACAACTCCCAGAGTGCACTGACAGACCGTACATGCTGGGAGTTGTAGTTTTACAACAGCTGTAGGCACACTGGTGGGGAACCACTGAGTTGGAAAACAGACTCTAGCTCAGTGATTCCAACCCATGTGCCTCCAGCTGTTGCAAGACTACAACTCCCAGCATGTACGGTTTGTCAGTGCACTCTGGGAGTTGTAGTTTTTCAACAGATGGAGGCACACGGGTTGGAATCACTGAGTTGGGAAACAGACTCTAGCTCAGTGTTTCCCAACCGGTGTGCCTACAGCTGTTGCAAAACTATAATTCCCAGCACGGCCAGACAGTCAGGGATGCTGGGCATGTAGTTCTGCAATATCTGGCCCTTCAGATGTTGCAGAACTACAACTCCCAGCATGCCTGGACAGTCTGGGCATGCTAGGAGTTGTAGTTATGCAACAACTGGGGAAGAACAGTTTGGAGACCGCTAAGTAGTGGCCTCCAAACTGTAGCCCTCCAGATGTTGCAAAACTACAACTCCAAGCATGCCCAGACTGTCCAGGCATGCTGGGAGTTGTAGTTCTGCAACATCTGGAAGGCTACAGTTTGGAGACCACCATATAGTGGTCTCCAAACTGTGCCACTTCAGATGTTGCAAAACTACAACTCCCAGCATGCCCAGACAGTCAGTGCATGCTGAAAGTTGTAGTTTTGCAACGTCTGGAGGACCATAGTTTAGAGACCACTACACAATGGTCTCCAAACTGTGACCCTCCAGATGTTGCAAAACTACAACTCCCAGCATGCCCAGACAGCCTTTGGCTGTGTGGGCATGCTGGGAGTTGTAGTTTTGCAGCTTTTAGAAGGCCACAGTAAAGATCATTTATCGCGATCTTCACTGCAGCCTTCTCCGCCGCACTTTCCGGCCGCTGCTCTTCCTGCTGCAGCCGCTGCTCCGTGGATGCCGCCGATGCCGCCTCCGAAGGTCCAGGTAAGCCGGGCCATGCTCCCCCCTCTCCGCCCGTGTTCCCCCCGCTCTGTACCGACTTCCGATCAGTGGCCAGAGCGGGGGAAATGAACTCTAACCCCCCGCCCCCCTCCTGCCATTGGTGGTCAGCCTTACCAACCAATGGCAGGGGATAGGAGGGGGTGGCAACACTGCCACCTCGCTCCTATCCTTTAGGCTGGTCGGAGCTGTCTCTGACAGCTCCGATCAGTGTTATTTTCCGGGAGATCGGGTCACCAGTGACCCGATTTGCCCGGATCGCGGCAAATTACAGGTCTGTATTGACCTGCGATTTGCTGCGATCGCCGATATGGGGGGGTCTCAGGACCATCCTAGGCATAGCCACGGGATGCCTGCTGATAGATATCAGCAATCATCCCGGTCCGATCACTGCCGCTCGCCGTCCTTAAGTGACGGGACGCGAGGGCGTATGCATACGCCCTTCATCCCCAACGAGTTAAAGGGGTACTATTAACATTTGACCGCTAAGCGGTCACTAAGACCCTATATTTCCCACCCAATATAAAACTTAACGTTTATTGAGCCAAGATTAAAATAACCTCACACATATTGATCCATAATCCATTGATTGGCATGACACTGCATGCTATCTTAATTGAATTGAAAAGATAGATTGTGGCTGCAGTCCACAATCTATAGTGTGAGACAATTAAAAATCTAACACATTGCCCGCCCGCCCGACGTTTCGCCACAGGCTGTGGCTTTATCAAGGGCTAAGAGGCTAAGGGCGTGTCGGCTGCCGCTTCGTCTGGTGGTCAACATGCGCTATCTGGCCAGCGAGCCAGGGCCCCGTACAGGAGATTGCGGGGGCCCCCAGCGGTCGGACCCCCCGCAATCTGAATCTTATCCCCTATCCTTGGGTTTTTCAGCACTGGACTACTCCTTTAATGGCCTCCAAAATGAAGTTCCTCTGATGTATGGGCATCAAGGGATCTTCCACTAAAAAAGATGACACAGCTTCCACTCCTCTGTCATGTGGGATGTTACTATATAATGAAGAAACATCTAGTGTTGCCCACATATAGTCCTCTTCCCGTATGATATCTCTCAATAGGGTTAATAAATGCCCTTTATCTCTGAGGTTTGCTGGTAAAGACACCGCACATTTCTGTAACTGATGGTCTATATATTCAGATAAACATCAGGCAACTATCGGACAACAAGGGGATTTTTTTTTTTGGTCTTTATGTACCTTAGGTAGAAAATAAAAATAAGGTACATTTGGGTTGGGGTTAAATATATATCATGTTTTTCCCTCTTAAAGGGGTACTACGCACCTAGACATCTTATCCCCTCTCCAGAGGACCCCCGTGATCTTGGTTGCGGCACCCTGCTGTCAGCAAACTTGCTCTGTGCGTAATGACGGGTGATACAGGGGCCAGAACATCGGCATAGCCATTGACTGTCCTGGCACGCTGGGAGTTTTGCAACAGCTGGAGACACCCAATTTGGGAAGCACTGCCGTAGGGTAATTTGTTGGTGGATGCAAATCCCTAATTTAGGCCTCAAATGCGCATGGTGCTCTTTCACTTTGGAGCCCTCTCATATTTCAAGGGAACAGTTATGGGTTACAATTTTTTTTTCTCTTCTTTTACCCCTTAGGGAAAGGTAAATTTGGGGTCTACACCAGCGTGTTAGTGTAAACAAATTCAATATTTTACACTAACATGCTGGTGTTGCCCCATACTTTTAATTTTCCCAAGAGGTAAAAGGAAAAAAAATTGTATATTTTGACGCAAAGTGCTCTGCAGGCGCATAACATGGCTCAGTAGGGAGAGTGTACCATATACATTTGAGGCCGAAAGTCACAGCAGTTCTGACATAAACATTAAAAAAACACCCACATGTGACCCCATTTTGAAAACTACACCCCTCACGTAAAGTAACAAGGGGTATAGTGAGCCTTAACATCCCACAAGTGTTTGACAAATTGGAGGTGAAAATAAAAAAAATTAAACATTTTTTTACTAAGATGCTGGTGTTACCCCAATTTTATCATTTTCCCAAGGGGTAATAGGAGAAAAAGCCCCACAAAATTTGTAACCCCATTTCTTCTGAGTCAGAAAATACCCCACATGTGGATGTAAAGTGCTCTGTGGGTGAACTACAGGGCTCAGAAGAGAAGGGGCGCCATTGGGCTTTTGGAGAGAGAATCTGGCTGAAATTGAAGGCCATGTGAGTTTAGGCCTCCATGGTGCCGGAACAGTGACCCCCCCCCCCCTACATCTGACCCCATTTTGGAAATTACACCCCTAATAAGAGGTGCAGTGAGCATTTACACCTCACAGGTGTCTGATAGATTTTTTTATTTGTACAGCCCACTGTTCCAAAGATCTGTCAAGTGCCAGTGGGGTTTAACCCCTTAAGGAACCAGCCCATTTTCACCTTAAGGACCCAGCCATTTTTTGCACATCTGACCACTGTAACTTTAAGGCTAGGTTCACACTACGGAATCTCTGGGCAGAATTTCTGCTGGAGATTTAGCCGGCAGCACTAAGACCGCACAGACTGCATTGCCGTCACCATAGATGGCAATGCATTTCTGGGTGGATCTTTAGGGAGATCTGCTCAGAAATGCATTGGCATCTATGGGGACGACAATGCAGTCAGCGGGGTCCTAGTGCTGCACGTAACAAGGGGTCCAGTTAGCCTTAACACTAGAGATGAGCGAATCGAAGTTGACAAACCCGAATTCGTTACGAATTTTATGAAAAATTCGATTTGCAACGAATACGAATATCGCCGCAGTTCTATCGCACAAATCGCTTCATTAAACTCCATTTTACAGCGTTCCAGTCTATTGGAGACCTAAGATGGCGGATCCACATGTGAGTACATGAGGCAGGGGATTATGGGAGGGCGGGAAACAGCGGCGGGAATGAAGGTAGGTGGTCTGACCCTGAACCACATGTGAGATGCAGCCTATCAGTGTTCACTGACCCCTGTGATGTCACAGCCCCTATATAATCGGCGGCCATCTTGCCTCACTTCATTTCATCTATGCACTCAGATGGAGAGGACGGGACTGCGTGTGTGTGAATAGCTCATACCACAGCGTTACACTGCAACTGCTAGTCACATCAGCATTAGGGAAAGGCAGGAGTGCAGAGTGCTGTGCTGTTACTCTGAGAAGGATCATTGATTGCTAAGCCTCCTATTCACGTTATAGAGCATTGCAGCAGAGAGGGGCAGATAGCTGTCAGCTGCCTCATACACATCTCCAAGCTGCCTCAACTTTATCAACCATCTTATCTCCTCATTTTTCAGCTCTATTGAGTTTTTATTCTCCACAAATCTTCTGCTGCTCAGAATTGTGTGACAGAGTGCAATTTAGGGTTTAATCCCTGGATTATTTTTTTTGTGGTGCTGCACTGTTGGGTCCTGCTGCTGTTCAGAAATAAGTCATATTAGTGTGGACTTTGGTGCCTTTTTACCATTTTTCACCTGTTACTCTGTCTCTGTGCTAAATTCAGTGTTATACCCCACGTTATATACCTGCCGGTGTATTAAAGACATTTTTTTTTTCCTGAGTACAAATACGCTTAACAGTGACCTTATCATTGCAAAGGGCCTAAATACAAGCAAATAGCGTATCATATACTACCTTTTTTTCTGTCTCTGTGCTAAATTCAGTGTTATACCCCATGTTATATACCTGCCGGTGTATTAAAGAAAAAAAACGTTTTTCCTGAGTACAAATACGCTTTTTCAGTGGCCTTATCATTGCAAAGGGCCTACATACAAGAAAATAGCGTACCATATACCACCTTTTTTTCTGTCTCTGTGCTAAATTAAGTGTTATACCACACGTTATATACCTGCCGGTGTATTAAAGAAAAAAAAAGTTTTTCCTGCGTACAAATACACTTAACAGTGCGCTCATCATTGCAAAGGGCCTACATACAACCAAGTAGTGTACTATTTAGTACCTGTATTTCTGTCTCGGTGCTAAATTCAGTGCTATTCCACACATTAGTATACACTGGCTGGTGTATACAACAAAAAAAGAGTTTTTTTCTGCATATAAATACACTTAACAGTGCGCTCATCATTGCAAAGGGCCTACATAGAACCAAGGTGTGTACTATTTAGTAACTGTTATTCTGTCTAGGGCCTATATACTTTGAAAGGACAGCCGTAATCGCCTGCTGCTGTTCTATACCCTCATAAACGCACTAAGTATGTCAGGCAGAGAAGTGCCAGGACGTGCACAGAGAAGGGGCAGAGGCCTACATACGTCAGGCAGAGTTGGCAGCAGACTTGGGGCGAGCGGCAGCAGGAGTCGCAGCAATAGGCCTGAGCTCCCGTTAACACCCAGCGGTCGTGTCGTCGACCCATCTCTCCTCGTCAATTGGTTTGCACACTCATCCCCATCATCACAAGCGACATCTGACAACCCCAGTCAAGAGTCGGTGGGTTCCTCAGACACAACCCTCAGTTGGCATGGCCCGGGAGCAGTCCCCGTAATCCCATTGCCTTTGTCCTATGCTGTTCCCTCTCCCAAAGAAGTATCTCATGCTTTGGGTTCAGCTCCACTATTTAGCGAGGACGATGTAATAGAGGACAGTCAGCATCTAATGGGCAGCCAAGAATGTGAGGAGACATGCGTCCCTTGCTCCGCAATGCGGCCAAGTATTGATGAGGAGAGTGACGTGGGAGGCGGTGTTTCAATTGTTCAGGGTCCTGTGGCAGACACTGTTGTGGAACACGAGGAGGACATCAGTGACGTGCACACATCTTTTGATGATGATGATGATGATGATGAAGCCGATCGCAATTGTGAGCCGGGTGCAGAAGCCGGGGCTTCATCATCATCAGGAGAAGAGATTTGCTCTTTGTCTATGAGGCAGCAAGGCGGTAGAACGGTTGGCAATCAGCGTGGTGGTGGCAGTAGTGAAAATTCAGGAGCCAAACGTGCCAGGGGGAGACCACCTGCTTCGCGGCAAGCTACCATTCAGGGAGGTAGTGGAACAGGGGTTCCTGGAGACGGCGCCAATAGCAGTGAAATAGTGCGAACTGCGGGTGGGAAAATCAGCTACTCTGCGGTGTGGTTGTTCTTCATAAAGAATCCGGAGGACCATAGCGTAGTCACATGCAAAATCTGTGGGCAGAAAGTGAAGCGTGGCCAGGGTCCCAATCTCGGCACCACGGCCCTGCATCAACACATGATTCGCCACCATAAAGCGGCCTGGGATAACCGTGGCTCCTAGGTACTGGTCCAGCCTGCCGCATCACCTAGTGGCCATCCGCTCCCTCCGTCATCCAGCCAAGGCTCCACCACCTCAGCCGAAGGGAGCATTGTGTCAAACCCTCCTTCTTGCACTCCTGCTTCCTCCGCTCGTAGTCAGCCATTCCTCCAACAATCGATCGGCGAAGCCATGTCCAAGAGACAACAGTATGCGCCCACTCATCCAACGGCGCAGAAGTTGAATGTGCTCCTGAAGTTGCTGGTGTTGAAGTCCCTCCCTTTCCAACTGGTGGACTCTGCAGCTTTCAGGGAATTGATGGCTTGTGCCGAGCCGAGGTGGAGAGTCCCAAGCCATCATTTCTTTGCGAAGAAGGCAGTACCAGCCCTGCATAAGTTTGTACGAGAAGGTGGGCCAGTTCTTGAGCCTTTCGGTGTGTTCAAAAGTGCACGGCAGCGCCGACGTGTGGAGCTGTAACTACGGGCAGGGACAATACATGTCTTTTACGGCCCACTGGGTAAATGTTGTTCCTGCACAGCCACAACAGGAACTTGGACAGGTCACTCCGCTTCCTCCTCCACTCTCTGGCTGCCAGGCAGTTGGTCCTTTTACAGTGTGCACCTCCTCCACCTCCTCCCCGTGTCCTCGGCCTCCACTGCACGTCCAAATCTCGGTGGCCCTTCATCATACCACGTGTGTAGGGCACAGCGGTGTCAAGCCGTCCTTCACATGGTTTGCCTTGGTGAATGGAGTCACACAGGGGAGGAACTGCTAAAGTTCATTAGGGAAGAAATCCGAGTATGGCTTACTCCACGAAATCTGGAAATGGGAACCATGGTGACCGACAATGGGAAGAACATTGTGGCCGCGCTGCGACAAGGAAGTGTGAACCATTCGCCCTGCATGGCACACGTGTTGAATTTGGTTGTCAAGAAGTTCATCGAGTCATCATCCCATTTGCAAGACGTCCTGACAATGGCAAGGAAACTGTGCATGCACTTCAGACACTCGTACACCGCCAAGCACACTTTGCTTGAGCTGCAGCGTCAGAACGGTATCCCACAACATAGTCTCATTTGTGACGTTGCCACACTTTGGAATTCCACCCTCCATATGTTGGACAGACTATATGAACAAGAAAAGCCATCACAGATTTTTTGATGATACAAGCAGATAGGACTACTCCCCTGTGTAACTTCAATGTAAACGAGTGGCAGCTCATACGTGACACCTGCCGTTTGCTGAGGCCTTTTGAGGAAGCCACATTTTTGTTAGTCGCTCGAATTACGCCATGAATGACGTAATTCCACTCCTACATTTACTCCAAAAAATTATTGAAAACATGGCTGGTCATGGCAATGGAGACGTTGCACCTACTTTAGAAGGCTACATGAGTCCTGTGGGGGATGAACTGGAGGAGGATGATGAGGGGCAGAGCGGAGCACAGTTTACGGTGGATGAGATGGCCAGTGTTTCTGGTCATTGGACAGAAGAGGAGGAGCAGGAGCAGCCAGAGGAGCTGGAGGGTTATTACGAGGGAGGCGAGACAGAGGACCCAGACACACCGTGGCAGTATGCAGTGGAGATGGAGGCAGGTAGTCACAGCGAGTCACTGTAACAAATGGCACGATGCATGCTGAGTTGCTTGCGTAGTGACCCCCGAATTGTCACAATTCGTCAGCGCGATGACGTCCACATGGTCCATCCACTCGCAGGTCTGACTCGGGGGGCCCTCTGCGCTCACATTCCACTGGCACGGTTGCTGGGGAGGGGAGGGGTGGCAGGAGCAGTACCGGCTCAATCAGCAGCAGCCTGAGTCTACAGTCGCTGATGAGTAGCTTCCTTCAGCCACATAGGGGGACATGTATCATTGCATTTAGACCATTTTTCACGTCTACAAATTTTGCGCAATTGCGCTTTTTTTGCATAGAGCTGCGTTTTTTTTGGTGGACAGTTTTCTAAAGTTGTCACCAGTTTGGTCTACCGTACACCACCTAATCCAGTGGACTGGTATTTATCAATTGCGCAAAAAAAAAGTAGATGGTTTTTTTTGCGCAATTGCGCTTTTTTGCAAGAAAAGTAGTCTAAACCTAAGAGTGCTAGCAAGGACTCGTAGAAAATGGCAGACAGTGGAAGATGCAGGTGGAGGATGCAGGAGCCGTCTCTCAGCACTGCAGTACTACAACTACTCCCATCATGGGACAGAATCTGTCCCATAATGGGAGTAGTTGTAGTACCGGAGCGCTGAGAGACGCACATCCCCTGTCTGCGGGACTCTATTGTGACTGTTAGGACTACTACTCCCATCATGGACAGACTCTGTCCATGATGGGAGTTGTAGTCCTGGGGCTGAAGGACAGATCACAGCAGGACATTCTCCAGAGACCCGCTGCGATCTGCATTTATTAACTTAAAAAGCCAGCGGTACATGCGGCTCCACTGCGCTGCCGCCGGCTCCCTTATGCAGATGTCACGATTCATAATCCCCGCCTCCGGGAGAGGGGAGCTCTGATTGGTGGAAAGCTATTCACCACTATTAGCCAATCAGAGCTCCTGTCTTCTGGCGGGGATTATGAATTGTGACAGGTCTATACAGGGGAGCGAGTGGAGCCGCTTCTACAGTATATAATTGTTATGTGTACTGTACCCCCCCCAGACTAATAGTGACCCCTTCTATAGTGAGCGCTGGGACCGCTGTATGATTGACAGGTCCCCAGCGCAAGTGTCCGGCCCCACTGACCTTTATATGTTATAAATCTTTATGATACACACTGCCCGTCCTCCTCTTCATTCTTCTGATACCGGAGACGCGCGGCTTCTGCTTTCACTATAGTCAGAGCGCCCCCTGCCGTTGTCTGGCCCCAGCCCCGTGCAGTGTGGAGGCAGGGAGGGGGCGCTCTGTCTATAGACTATGATACAGAAGCCGCGCGTCTCCTGTATCAGAAGAATGAAGAGGAGGGCGGGCAGTGTGTATCATAAAGATTTATAACATGTAGCAAGGTCAGTGGGGCCGGACACTTGCGCTGGGGACCTGTCAATCACACAGCGGTCCCAGCGCTCACTATAGAAGGGGTCAGTATTAGTCTGGGGGGGGGGGGGGTACAGTACACATAACAATTATATACTGTAGAAGCGGCTCCACTCGCTCCCCTGTATAGACCTGTCACAATTCATAATCCCCGCCAGAAGACAGGAGCTCTGATTGGCTAATAGTGGTGAATAGCTTTCCACCAATCAGAGCTCCCCTCTCCCAGCGGCGGGGATTATGAATCGTGACATCTGTATACAGGAGGAGGGGGGGGGAGGGGAGTGCAGTGTTGCCGCTGGCTTTTTAAGTTAATAAATGCAGATCGCAGCGGGTCTCTGGAGAATGACCTGCTGCGATCTGTCCTTCAGCCCGAGGACTACAACTCACATCATGGACAGAGTCTGTCCATGATGGGAGTAGTAGTCCTAACAGTCACAATACAGTTTCGCAGCTGGGGGATGTGTAAGAGCCATCCCTCAGCACTGCGGTACTACAACTACTCCCAACATGGGACACAACATTTCCCATGATGGGAGTAGTAGTCCAAGGGCAGACTGACGGATCTCAGGGGTCTCACTCTTGAGACCCCTTGCAACTTCTCCGCCCCTGCCCCCTATATGACATCATTAGGGGGCGGAGCTTCACAGTCCAGGCCTGAAGCCAGGGTGGTAAGTATGGCTCTGTTCTCATTATGCGTTTTGCATAATGGGAACAGAGCCTTTTTGGCAGTGTGTTCCCAAACAGGGAGACTCCAGCTGTTGTTTACCTACAGCCCCCATGATGGGAGTTGTAGTTTAGCAACAATTGGAGGCTCCCTCTTTAGGAACACACTGCATTATGTGCGCTCTACCCAGGGGAGAGCGCCAAAAATGTACTGACCCATTTTTCGTGTTTTTATTTTCTTGTCATTTCAGATAAGTGAATGCAGAGGACTACCTGAGATTCGGTGGAGTGTGACGATGACTAGCATTTTTTTAATGTCAATAAAAGGGTTAACGAGGGCTGTGGGGGAGTGTTTTTTTAAATCCATTTTTTATTTCATGTGTTGTGTTTTTTATAATTGAAATTTCAGGCTTAATAGTGGAAGCCGTCTTGTAGACGGAATCTATTACTAAGCTGGGCTTAGCGTTAGCCCCGAAAACAGCTAGCGCTAACCCCCAATTATTACCCCGGTACTCACCGCCACAGGGGTGCCGGGAAGAGCCGTTACCAACAGGCCCGGAGCATCAAAAATAGCGCTCCTTGGCCTAGGCAGTAACAGGCTGGGGTTATTTAGGCTGGGGAGGGCCAGTAACAATGGTCCTCGCCCATCCTGGTAATGTCAGGCTGTTGCTGATTGGTTGGTGTCTGATTGACACTGAAAATATGGGGAAGCCTATGTGTTGTTTTTTTTTGTAATAAAAAAAAAGTGTGTGGTTCCCCATATTTTCAGTGTCAGTCAGATACCAACCAATCAGCAACAGCCTGACGTTACCAGGGTGGGCGAGGACCATTGTTACTGGCTCTCCCCAACCTAAATAACCCCAGCCAGGAGTGCTATTTTTGACACTCCAGGCCTGTTGGTACTGGCTCTTCCCGGCAACCCTGTGGCGGTGGGTAACGGGGTAATAATTGGGGGTTAGCGCTAGCTGTTTTTGTGGCTAACGCTAAGCCCGGCATTGAAAAAAAAATGTATTTAAAAAAAAAAAACACTCCCCACACAGCCCTCATTAAACCTTTTATTGACATTAAAAAAAAGCTGGTCATCATCGCAATACACTGAATCTGACGTAGTCCTCCCCATTCACGTATCTGAAATGAGGAAAAAAAAAGGTTAGGACATCATTTGCGATCTCACCTGGTGAGTGCGCCCATACTGCAGTGTGTAACAGGGAGCCTCCAATTGTTCTTGTCTGCCTACTGTATCCTGTATATACAGTCATCTATAGATGGCTGTATATACAGGAGAACGCACAAAGATTTAACTCAGAGCTGCAGTGTGGGTTAACTCTTTCCTTGCTGGGCTCCTGTATAGTATACATGGATACACTATGCCCCCTGTATACTATACAGCGGGCGGAGGTAAGTAGTGATGCTCTGCACCCTGTATATGTATATGCTATACATCACTACTTACCTCCTTACACTCCGTACACTACTCTTCCTCTGTACAGTTTTTGATAAATCTCCCCCAAGAAAAATTACCAAAATGCAGGAAAAGCTGGGACCGTTTTTCAGGCGTTTTTGCTGGTGGACAAAAAAAAACCTCAGTGGAATCCTGAGAAACAATAGAACAAAAGCCGAGCGTCCAGGATACACCACTATTCCTGTGAGGTGTAGAACAGGTCTACAAATAGAACTTTGTGGAGATTTAGACCATTGCACGAAAAGAAGGGCCGGCAGCAGCGCTCTAGACCCCAGGAAAGAGAGAAGGGGGAGAGAAGCGGCGCCGATAACCAGGGGGAGAGAAGGGCCGGCAGCAGGGCTCTAGACCCCAGGAAAGAGAGAAGGGGGAGAGAAGCGGGCAGCGACGGCCTCTCTCCCCCTGCCTTTCCTGGGGGTATATCGGGGTATACACGCGCACACACGCACCCTCATATTACCATGGATATTTGGGTAAAAAACTTTTTTTACCCAAATATCCTTTGTAAAATGAGGGTGCGTGTTATAGGCCGGTGCGTGGTATACCCCGATAAATACGGTATTTATTTATTTTTATTTCCACAACAATTATACATTTTATTTAAAATCACATTTCTATTTTTCTTTGTCTATTATCAACACTTCAACAAAATTTTCCCTTTTTTCCCCTCCCCCCCCCCCCTATACATTTCTTCAATCCGGTTCCAGTGCCCTGTCAGACCCTCGCCATCCAAATATTCCTTTTTCCTTATCTACTACTACCTCTCCACCCCCCTTAATAGACCTTCCTATCCCTAAGACAAAATACATAAATAAAATAACACTTGGCTCCACCCCCTCTCCACCTTCTACTCAAACCCCAATGGCGCTCTTCATCTCCTCCCTCTCTCCTCCTTCCTCACTCTCTCAATCTCTCGTCCTTCACTCCCCTTATTATCATTTCCTTTTTTCTCTCTTTCTTTTTTTTTATACATTTTTTTTCTTTTCCTTTTATTTATTTTTTATAATTATTTACAAATTTCCTCCCCTTGCCAGTGAATAGCGCTGCGTCTTCACGCCCCCCTCCTCCCTGACTACTTGTGCTCCCCCGCCAATGTGTTTATTAATCACCCCCCAGGATCAACATTTTCAGGGAGGATCTTTGAAAGAGCATTTTACCTTTTTTCTTTTTATTATTAATATTTTAGGGGAAACGACTTACATCCAGCTCCTTCACTTAAACCGGCACTAAAACTCTCAATTACTCAATTTTCATTCCAAAAAAAAAACAAAAACAAGGGAGGAGAGACAAAAAAAAGAAGCAGAAAAAACCTGAAGGAAAACAAACAAACAAACAAACAAACAAGGGAGAAGAGAGGAAAGGAAAAGGACACAGCACCTATGTATTCTGTATATACTACAAATGGTCGGACAGAGCACCTCTCCTTACATAGATATATGTGCTCACCCCACCCCCTCCACCCCACCCCTACCCCACCCCCTCCGCACCACCCCTACCCCACCCCCTCCACCCCACCCCTACCCCACCCCCTCCACACCGCCCCTACCCCACCCCCTCCACACCGCCCCTACCCCACCCCCTCCACACCGCCCCTACCCCACCCCCTCCACACCGCCCCTACCCCACCCCCTCCACACCGCCCCTACCCCACCCCCTCCACACCGCCCCTACCCCACCCCCTCCACCCCACCCCTACCCCACCCCCTCCACCCCACCCCTACCCCACCCCCTCCACATCACCCCTACCCCACCCCCTCCACACCACCCCTACCCCACCCCCTCCACCCCACCCCTACCCCACCCCCTCCACACCACCCCTACCCCACCCCCTCCACACCACCCCTACCCCACCCCCTCCACCCCACCCCTACCCCACCCCCTCCACACCACCCCTACCCCACCCCCTCCACCCCACCCCTACCCCACCCCCTCCACACCACCCCTACCCCACCCCCTCCACACCACCCCTATCTTACATACTGTAGCCTTAAAGGAGAACTCAGAATCCACCATCTTACATACTGTAGCCTTAAAGGAGAACTCAGAATCCATCATCTTACATACTGTAGCCTTAAAGGAGAACTCAGAATCCACCATCTTACATACTGTAGCCTTAAAGGAGAACTCAGAATTCACCATCTTACATACTGTAGCCTTAAAGGAGAACTCAGAATCCACCATCTTACATACTGTAGCCTGAAAGGAGAACTCAGAATTCACCATCTTACATACTGTAGCCTTAAAGGAGAACTCAGAATCCATAATCTTACATACTGTAGCCTTAAAGGAGAACTCAGAATCCATCATCTTACATACTGTAGCCTTAAAGGAGAACTCAGAATCCACCATCTTACATACTGTAGCCTTAAAGGAGAACTCAGAATTCACCATCTTACATACTGTAGCCTTAAAGGAGAACTCAGAATTCACCATCTTACATACTGTAGCCTTAAAGGAGAACTCAGAATTCACCATCTTACATACTGTAGCCTTAAAGGAGAACTCAGAATTCACCATCTTACATACTGTAGCCTTAAAGGAGAACTCAGAATTCACCATCTTACATACTGTAGCCTTAAAGGAGAACTCAGAATCCATCATCTTACATACTGTAGCCTTAAAGGAGAACTCAGAATCCATAATCTTACATACTGTAGCCTTAAAGGAGAACTCAGAATCCATCATCTTACATACTGTAGCCTTAAAGGAGAACTCAGAATCCACCATCTTACATACTGTAGCCTTAAAGGAGAACTCAGAATTCACCATCTTACATACTGTAGCCTTAAAGGAGAACTCAGAATTCACCATCTTACATACTGTAGCCTTAACCCCTTAAGGACACATGACGTTCTCATACGTCTCCATGTCCGAGTCCTTAAGGACACATGACGTATGAGAACGTCATGTGTTTTGCCGGCCCCCCGCAACCATCTGGAGCGGAGCCGGCGCCCGATGCCTGCTGAAATCGATCAGCAGGCATCGGGGCATATCGCCCAGGGGGGTCATGATGACCCCCCATGTCGGCGATCGCGGCGCATCGCTCGTCAATTCAGACGAGCGATGCGCTGCGATTCCGTTCCCCGCCGCTCGCCGGGCGGGGATCGGAGCCGGATGTCTGCTGATTTCTATCAGCAGACATCCTGGCAGTGTGCCGGAGGAGGTCCGGAGGACCTCCTTTACCGGCGATCGCTGCAGGATGCCGGTAACTACTAACCGGCGTTCTGCAGCGGTTCCAGGTCATCAGGGTCACGTGTGACCCTGTGACCTGGATATAGATGGTGACTGGTGGTGTAGTATACACCACCAATCACCATCCATGCTGTACTGGGGGCTGGCATTGTGGCCACCCCCTCAGTACAGTTGTGATTGGGTGGCCAAAGTGGCCACACCAATCACAATGTAATGGGAGGGGATCTGGTGGGCTAGGAGCACGTTGCTCCGTTCTGCCCACCATTCCACAGAGATCTGGTGTGCAGGACGGAGCCCCGTGCTGCCCACCATCCCCTCAGTAAAAAAAAAGTGCCCCTTGCCCCCTTTCTGTGGCCCCTTGGCACAGAAATCCCCAGGGATAGCTTTAGATTAGGTAGGGACAGGTTAGGGTTAAAAAAAAAAAAATAGTTTTTAATTTTTTTTTTTTGGCGTACCTCAGTGGGTGTCCGTGGGTCCGTAGCACCTTTAGCTGCGTGACCCCGGCCCTGCTGGGTCGCTGCGGTCTGCCGTCAGCCTTTTTTTTTGGCGCAGATCTTTTTTTTTTTTTTTTTTTTCACTAAGCGTGTGTGCGGACCCTCTTAGTTATAAAAGAGCGGTCCGCCACCGTTTGTTAAAGCCCACCCGCCGCTGATCAGTCCCGTAGTACTGATCAGCGTTTTTTTTTGTGGTGCCGGCGCTTTTTTTCGGGTTTTCTAGCGTGTTTTTGCCCCCATAGGCGGTCCGTGCCACCAGTAGCAGGCGTGTACTGTGTGGCCGGACCGTACCTGTGTGTGCGGCGTGCCTCACCGCTGTCAGTGATTTATCACTGATCAGCTTTTTTTTTGTGGTAAAGGCACCTTTTTCGGTTAACGCGGATTTTTTTTTGCACCCATAGGCGGTCCGTGCCACCAGTAGCAGGCGTGTACTGTGTGGACGGACCGTACCTGTGTGTGCAGCCTGTCCCACCGCTGTCGGTGATTTATCACTGATCAGCGTTTTTTTTTGGTTCAGGCGGGTGCATTTTTTTCGGGGTAAAGCGTTTTTTTATTTATTTTTTCGGGTTTTTTGTGTGGGGGTCTGTGAACAAGCCACCAGCCACTGTCCTGGGCTGAGTGGCTGGACCCCCCACTGACTTCTGCGCCCCCTGCCGCCACAAGCGCTAATCAGTGCGCACACCACTGATTAGATAAACGCTTATTTTTTTGGTGCAGGGTTTTTTTTTGCGCTAGAAGTCCCCCTTTTTTTTAAAAGTCCCCTTTTTATTTTATATTTTTTTCTGTTAGGGCGGGTTAGTTTAGTTAGGTTAGGCTAGGGCGGGTTAGGGCGGGTTAGGGAGGTAGTATCGCACCACACCACACGCAGCACACACACCAATAAAGTTTTCCCCCCCACACACACACATACCCGTATCCCCATTAGAGTAGGGAAATGGCCCGCAGAGTGTTTTCGGCGGAGGAGGCATATGACCTAATTGCCTCCGACTCTGAAAGCATCTCAGAGGACGATGAAGACCCCACCTTCCTTATTTCATCGTCCTCCTCATCATCTAGTTCAGATGATGAGCCACCAAGGCGGCGAACTCGCCGCCATGCGGTGCCGCAAACCTCCTCTGTCCTTGAGCCTGTGCCCCATGCTAGTATGAGTCCCCCTGGCGCTCATACTAGTGAAGCCCCCCTGCCAAGGTCACTGGTACCTCGTACCGGAGAACTTGACTGGGCTGAGCCAGCGGACCACGAGCCCGTGATTCCTGAGTTTGTTGGCGACTCAGGAATCAAAATTAACATCGCCGGGTTCACTGAAAAGGACTTTTTCGGTCATTTTTTCAGTGACGACTTTGTTAATTTGATGGTTACACAGACGAATCTGTACGCCCAACAGTTCGTCGCCGCTAACCCGGGCTCACTTTTAGCTAGACCCGGCGGCTGGACTCCAGTCGATGCAGCCGAAATGAGGACCTTTTGGGGCCTTGCGCTGCATATGGGTATAGTTAAAAAACCCTGTGTCAGGCAATATTGGAGTGGGGACGTCTTTTACCAGACACCCCTCTACAGTATGGCCATGACACGTTCCCGGTTCGAGGCCATTCGGAGATGTTTGCATTATGCTGATAATGCGGCATGTCCCCCCCGAACTGATCCCGCGTATGACCGCCTGTATAAAATCAGGCCGGTCATCAATCACTTCGGGGCCAGATTTTGGGAGGCCTATGTCCCGGGGCGGGAGGTCTCTATTGATGAGTCGCTCATCAGCTTCAAGGGGAGACTCAGCTTCCGGCAATACATCCCGACCAAGCGAGCGCGGTATGGCGTGAAGATGTATAAACTTTGCGAGAGTACCTCCGGGTACACTTGCAAGTTTATGGTGTATGAGGGACGAGATTCCTGCATTGAACCCCCAGATTGTTCCCCCACTCTGGGTGTTAGCGGGAAAATCGTTTGGGGCCTTTTGCACCCATTGCTAGATAAAGGTTACCACCTTTACGTGGATAACTTTTATACTAGTATCCCTCTCTTTTCATCCCTCGCCGCCAGATCCACGGTCGCTTGTGGGACAGTCCGGAAGAATCAAAGAGGCCTTCCGCCCCATCATTCCCTACATGCTCCTATCCCCCGGGGTGAGTCCCGTGCCTTTTCCCATGAGAACCTGTTGTTGGTCCGGTATAAGGACAAGAGGGATGTCCTTATGCTCACCACAATTCATGGGAATGGCAGCACCCCTGTCCCTGTGCGAGGTACCGCGGGACCGGTCCTCAAGCCCGATTGTATTCTGGACTACAATCGGTATATGGGGGGAGTTGATCTTTCTGATCAAGTCCTCAAGCCATATAATGCCATGCGGAAAACACGCGTATGGTATAAAAAGGTTGCGGTCTACATGGTACAGGTTGCCATGTACAACTCTTTTATACTGTACCAGAACGCTGGCAACACAGGGACATACCTGGAGTACCAAGAGGTAGTTCTAAAGGCCCTCATCTATGGTGATCGCCAAAGAGCGGGTCAGAGCACCTCTGGAACTTTAGGTCCCCGGATCGTCCCCGGCCAACACTTTCCATGTGTGATCCCCAACACTGGAAGGTCGGGACGAACCCAGAAAAGATGCAGAGTGTGTCACAGGAAGGGGAGACGGAGGGACACCACCATTCAGTGTGACACTTGCCCCGATCATCCGGGCCTCTGCATAGGCTGCTTCAGGGAGTATCACACTTCCATGGAGTACTAAATTTTCCATCCTTTGCCCTAAATTTCATTCCCCAGAATTCGGCTCCAATGTACCAGTCCAGGGTACATTATCTTCCAAATTTTATACCAAAATACCCTACCCCCAAAAAATCAAACCCAAAACCTCTTTCCCAATGCCCCTCATAATATCTTTGTCCCCCAAAAATGGGTCATGGGACACAGAGTCAACAGCATTGGAGGTTTGCAGTTGCCTCAAATGCGCAACGCTCTCTCTCTCCACCTGAGCGGGTTGCGCATTTGAGGTAACAGAATAGGGACGGCCCCACATATCCCCTTCCCAGAATGATGATTCAGAGTATAGGGTTTGGGGCGGGCATCATTTTTACTTTTGGCTGTACTCTGGGTCATCATTCTGGGAAAATAATTGGCATATCAGTACTAAAATTGCAATTATCTCCCCCCCCCCCCCCATAGTACTCTTCATCCATTCCTGGAAAATAAATGAAGGGAACACCCGTCTGTTCCAAATCTCCACTTCACCCTATACACCTTCCTTAGGGGGTGTACTGTTTGTAATAGGCTCACATGTGGGTGTTCCTTTCTTGTATTTTCCTCTGAATGTATGTAACTGTTAGGTCCGTAACAAACATCCGCCTCAAATGCAAAGAGTTCTCGCTGAGCTCTGTCGTATTTCCAGGCGACAATTCGGAGTCACATGTTAGTTGTTCCCAGAAAAATGAAGCAGAGTATAGGTTGAAAATTGCAATATTCAAAAGCTACCCTTCATCCATTCCTGGAAAATAAATTTAGGAAACACCTGTGCATTAAAAATGTCCTCTTTACCCCTATACCCATTCCTCAGGGTGGGTACTTTCTGTAATGGTGTCACATGTGGGTGTTTCATTTTTGTATTTTCCTCGGAATGTATGTAACCGTCAGCTACTGATATGCCAAAGGTCACAAATACAAAGTGACCTCTATGACTTCTGAGCCTTGTTGTGCGCCCGTCCAGCACGTTACCCCATATGTGGATGTATTTTTATAGTCAGGGGGAAAAGCCCTCCAAAATGTGTAACCCAATTCCTCATATTACCCCTTGTGAAAATGTTAATAATTGGGTAACCCCAGCATTTTACTGTAAAAAAATCTAATTTTTCAATTTATGGCCCACTTTTCAAAAAACCTGTGAGGTGTAAGTACTCACTGTAACACTGTTACGTTCCCCAAGGGGTCTAGTTTCCAAAATGTATGCCATGTTTTTTTTTTTTTTTTTACTGTCCTGGCACCATAGGGGCTTCCGAAATGCGGCATGTCCCCAGAGCAAAATTTGTAACTCCTCTTCTGAGACCTGTAGTGCGCCAGCAGAGCACTTTTCACCCCCATATGGGGCGTTTTCTGAATCAGGAGAAATTGGGCTTCAAATTTTGGGGGGTATTTTCTGCTTTAACCCTTTGTAAAAATGTTAAATTTTTGGGAAACCAAGCATTTTTGGTAAAATTTATTCTTTTTTTTTTGCATATGCCAAAGTCGTGAAACCCTTGTGGGGTATTAAGGTTCACTTTACCCCTTGTTACGTTCCCCAAGGGGTCTAGTTTCCAAAATGGTATGCCATGTGTTTTTTTTTTGCTGTCGTGGCACCATAGGGGCTTCCTAAAAGAGGCATGCCCCCAGAGCAAAATTTGCTTCAAAAAAGCCAAATGTGACTCCTTCTCTTCTGGGACCTGTAGTGCGCCAGCAGAGCACTTTTCACCCCCATATGGGGTGTTTTCTGAATCGGGAGAAATTGGACTTCAAATTTTGGGGGGTATTTTCTGCTTTAACCCTTTGTAAAAATGTAAAATTTTTGGGAAATCAAGCATTTTTGGTAAAATTTATTCATTTTTTTTTGCATATGCCAAAGTCGTGAAACCCCTGTGGGGTATTAAGGTTCACTTTACCCCTTGTTACGTTCCCCAAGGGGTCTAGTTTCCAAAATGGTATGCCATGTGTTTTTTTTTTGCTGTCCTGGCACCATAGGGGCTTCCTAAATGAGGCATGCCCCCAGAGCAAAATTTGCTTCAAAAAAGCCAAATGTGACTCCTTCTCTTCTGGGACCTGTAGTGCGCCAGCAGAGCACTTTTCACCCCCATATGGGGTGTTTTCTGAATCGGGAGAAATTGGGCTTCAAATTTTGGGGGGTATTTTCTGCTTTAACCCTTTGTAAAAATGTCAAATTTTTGGGAAATCAAGCATTTTTGGTAAAATGTATTCTTTTTTTTTTTGCATATGCCAAAGTCGTGAAACCCTTGTGGGGTATTAAGGTTCACTTTACCCCTTGTTACGTTCCCCAAGGGGTCTAGTTTCCAAAATGGTATGCCATGTGTTTTTTTTTTGCTGTCCTGGCACCATAGGGGCTTCCTAAAAGAGGCATGCTCCCAGAGCAAAATTTGCTTCAAAAAAGCCAAATGTGACTCCTTCTCTTCTGGGACCTGTAGTGCGCCAGCAGAGCACTTTTCACCCCCATATGGGGTGTTTTCTGAATCGGGAGAAATTGGGCTTCAAATTTTGGGGGGTATTTTCTGCTTTAACCCTTTGTAAAAATGTAAAATTTTTGGGAAACCAAGCATTTTTGGTAAAATTTATTCTTTTTTTTTTGCATATGCCAAAGTCGTGAAACCCCTGTGGGGTATTAAGGTTCACTTTACCCCTTGTTACGTTCCCCAAGGGGTCTAGTTTCCAAAATGGTATGCCATGTGTTTTTTTTTTGCTGTCCTGGCACCATAGGGGCTTCCTAAATGAGGCATGCCCCCAGAGCAAAATTTGCTTCAAAAAAGCCAAATGTGACTCCTTCTCTTCTGGGACCTGTAGTGCGCCAGCAGAGCACTTTTCACCCCCATATGGGGTGTTTTCTGAATCGGGAGAAATTGGGCTTCAAATTTTGGGGGGTATTTTCTGCTTTAACCCTTTGTAAAAATGTAAAATTTTTGGGAAATCAAGCATTTTTGGTAAAATTTATTCTTTTTTTTTTGCATATGCCAAAGTCGTGAAACCCCTGTGGGGTATTAAGGTTCACTTTACCCCTTGTTACGTTCCCCAAGGGGTCTAGTTTCCAAAATGGTATGCCATGTGTTTTTTTTTTGCTGTCCTGGCACCATAGGGGCTTCCTAAATGAGGCATGCCCCCAGAGCAAAATTTGCTTCAAAAAAGCCAAATGTGACTCCTTCTCTTCTGGGACCTGTAGTGCGCCAGCAGAGCACTTTTCACCCCCATATGGGGTGTTTTCTGAATCGGGAGAAATTGGGCTTCAAATTTTGGGGGGTATTTTCTGCTTTAACCCTTTGTAAAAATGTAAAATTTTGGGGAAATCAAGCATTTTTGGTAAAATTTATTCTTTTTTTTTTGCATATGCCAAAGTCGTGAAACCCCTGTGGGGTATTAAGGTTCACTTTACCCCTTGTTACGTTCCCCAAGGGGTCTAGTTTCCAAAATGGTATGCCATGTGTTTTTTTTTTGCTGTCCTGGCACCATAGGGGCTTCCTAAAAGAGGCATGCCCCCAGAGCAAAATTTGCTTCAAAAAAGTGAAATGTGACTCCTTCTCTTCTGGGACCTGTAGTGCGCCAACAGAGCACTTTTCACCCCCATATGGGGTGTTTTCTGAATCGGGAGAAATTGGGCTTCAAATTTTGGGGGGTATTTTCTGCTTTAACCCTTTGTAAAAATGTCAAATTTTTGGGAAATCAAGCATTTTTGGTAAAATTTATTCTTTTTTTTTTGCATATGCCAAAGTCGTGAAACCCCTGTGGGGTATTAAGGTTCACTTTACCCCTTGTTACGTTCCCCAAGGGGTCTAGTTTCCAAAATGGTATGCCATGTGTTTTTTTTTTGCTGTCCTGGCACCATAGGGGCTTCCTAAATGAGGCATGCCCCCAGAGCAAAATTTGCTTCAAAAAAGCCAAATGTGACTCCTTCTCTTCTGGGACCTGTAGTGCGCCAGCAGAGCACTTTTCACCCCCATATGGGGTGTTTTCTGAATCGGGAGAAATTGGGCTTCAAATTTTGGGGGGTATTTTCGGATTTAACCCTTTGTAAAAATGTCAAATTTTTGGGAAACCAAGCATTTTAGATTTTTTTTTTTTTTTTTTTTTACATTTGCAAAAGTTGTGAAACCCCTGTGGGGTATTAAGGCTCACTTAATTCCTTGTTACGTTCCTCAAGGGGTCTAGTTTCCAAAATGGTATGGCATGTGGGCGGTTTTAGCTGTTCTGGCACCATAGGGGCTTCCTAAATGCAACATGCCCCCCAAAAACCATTTCAGAAAAATATACTCTCCAAAATCCCCTTGTCGCTCCTTCGCTTCTGAGCCTTCTACTGCGCCCGCCGAACAATTAACATAGACATATGAGGTATGTGCTTACTCGAGAGGAATTGGGCTACAAACACAAGTAAAAATTTTCTCCTTTTACCCCTTGCAAACATAAAAAAATTGGGTCTACAAGAACATGCGAGTGTAAAAAATGAAGATTTTGAATTTTCTCCTTCACTTTGCTGCTATTCCTGTGAAACACCTAAAGGGTTAACACACTTACTGAATGTCATTTTGAATACTTTGGGGGGTGCAGTTTTTATAATGGGGTCATTTATGGTGTATTTCTAATATGAAGACCCTTCAAATCCACTTCAAACCTGAACTGGTCCCTGAAAAATATTGAGTTTGAAAATTTTGTGAAAATTTGGAAAATTGCTGCTGAACTTTGAAGCCCTCTGGTGTCTTCCAAAAGTAAAAACTCGTCAATTTTATGATGCAATCATAAAGTAGACATATTGTATATGTGAATAAAAAATAAATTTATTTTGAATATCCATTTTCCTTACAAGCAGAGAGCTTCAAAGTTAGAAAAATGCAAAATTTTCAGTTTTTTCGTCAAATTTTGGGATTTTTCACCAAGAAATGATGCAAGTTACCATAAAATTTTACCACTATGTTAAAGTAGAATATGTCACGAAAAAACAATCTCGGAATCAGAATGATAACTAAAAGCATTCCAGAGTTATTAATGTTTAAAGTGACAGTGGTCAGAATTGCAAAAAACGCTCCGGTCCTTAAGGTATAAAATGGCCTAGTCCTTAAGGGGTTAAAGGAGAACTCAGAATTCACCATCTTACATACTGTAGCCTTAAAGGAGAACTCAGAATTCACCATCTTACATACTGTAGCCTTAAAGGAGAACTCAGAATCCATCATCTTACATACTGTAGCCTTAAAGGAGAACTCAGAATCCACCATCTTACATACTGTAGCCTTAAAGGAGAACTCAGAATCCACCATCTTACATACTGTAGCCTTAAAGGAGAACTCAGAATCCACCATCTTACATACTGTAGCCTTAAAGGAGAACTCAGAATCCACCATCTTACATACTGTAGCCTTAAAGGAGAACTCAGAATTCACCATCTTACATACTGTAGCCTTAAAGGAGAACTCAGAATTCACAATCTTACATACTGTAGCCTTAAAGGAGAACTCAGAATTCACCATCTTACATACTGTAGCCTTAAAGGAGAACTCAGAATCCACCATCTTACATACTGTAGCCTTAAAGGAGAACTCAGAATTCACAATCTTACATACTGTAGCCTTAAAGGAGAACTCAGAATCCACCATATTACATACTGTAGCCTTAAAGGAGAACTCAGAATCCATCATCTTACATACTGTAGCCTTAAAGGAGAACTCAGAATCCACAATCTTACATACTGTAGCCTTAAAGGAGAACTCAGAATCCACCATCTTACATACTGTAGCCTTAAAGGAGAACTCAGAATTCACCATCTTACATACTGTAGCCTTAAAGGAGAACTCAGAATCCACCATCTTACATACTGTAGCCTTAAAGGAGAACTCAGAATCCATCATCTTACATACTGTAGCCTTAAAGGAGAACTCAGAATCCACCATCTTACATACTGTAGCCTTAAAGGAGAACTCAGAATCCACCATCTTACATACTGTAGCCTTAAAGGAGAACTCAGAATTCACCATCTTACATACTGTAGCTTTAAAGGAGAACTCAGAATCCATCATCTTACATACTGTAGCCTTAAAGGAGAACTCAGAATTCACCATCTTACATACTGTAGCCTTAAAGGAGAACTCAGAATTCACCATCTTACATACTGTAGCCTTAAAGGAGAACTCAGAATCCACCATCTTACATACTGTAGCCTTAAAGGAGAACTCAGAATCCACCATCTTACATACTGTAGCCTTAAAGGAGAACTCAGAATCCACCATCTTACATACTGTAGCCTTAAAGGAGAACTCAGAATCCACCATCTTACATACTGTAGCCTTAAAGGAGAACACAGAATCCACCATCTTACATACTGTAGCCTTAAAGGAGAACTCAGAATTCACCATCTTACATACTGTAGCCTTAAAGGAGAACTCAGAACCCATCATCTTACATACTGTAGCCTTAAAGAAGAACTCAGAATTCACCATCTTACATACTGTAGCCTTAAAGGAGAACTCAGAATTCACCATCTTACATACTGTAGCCTTAAAGGAGAACTCAGAATCCACCATCTTACATACTGTAGCCTTAAAGGAGAACTCAGAATCCACCATCTTACATACTGTAGCCTTAAAGGAGAACTCAGAATCCACCATCTTACATACTGTAGCCTTAAAGGAGAACTCAGAATCCACCATCTTACATACTGTAGCCTTAAAGGAGAACTCAGAATCCACCATCTTACATACTGTAGCCTTAAAGGAGAACTCAGAATTCACCATCTTACATACTGTAGCCTTAAAGGAGAACTCAGAATTCACCATCTTACATACTGTAGCTTTAAGTTCATCAATATTTGGTTCTTCTTTAGATCCATTTTCCTGCCACCAATAATCTTGTTGCAAATTGCACTTTCCCTCTTAGAATCTTGTCTCTTTCTTCCTTCCGTTCTTTCTCCCCCTAATAACCAAGATATCAGTTTATCTCCTTCCTTCCATTCTCGCCTTCCTTCTATCATCCTAACCACCTTCATCCAGAATTCTTTAACCCCTTGGGGACAGAGCCCATTATAACCCTAAGGACGGGAGCATTTTTTGCACATCCGACCACTGTCACTATAAGTATTAATAACTCTGGAATGCTTTTACTTTTTATTCTGATTCTGACATTGTTTTTTCGTGACATATTCTACTTCATGTTAGTGGTAAAATTTCATCGATACCTGCATCATTTCTTGGTGAAAAATTCCAAAATTTCATGCAAAAATTGAAAATTTTGCATTTTTATAACTTTGAAGCTCTCTGCTTGTAAGGAAAGAGATATTCCAAATAAATGATATATTGATTTACAAATACAATATGTCTACTTTATATTTGCATCATAAAGTTGAGATGTTTTTACTTTTGGAAGACATCAGAGGCTTCAAAGTTCAAAATTTTCTAATTTTTCTTCAAAATTTTCAAAATCAGAATTTTTAAGGGACCAGTTCAGTTTTGAAGTGGATTTGAAGGGCCTTCATATTAGAAATACCCCATAAATGACCCCATTATAAAAACGCACCCCTCAAAGTATTCAAAATTACATTCAGAAAGTTTGTTAACCCTTTAGGTGTTTCACAGGAATAGCAACAAAGTAAAGGAGAAAATTCAAAATCTTCATTTTTTTACACTCGCATGTTCTTGTAGACCCAGTTTTTACATTTTTACAAGGGGTAATAGGAGAAAAACAAAAATCAAAATTTGTAACCTAATTTCTCTCGAGTAAGGAAATACCTCATATGTGTACGTAAAATGTTCGGTGGGCGCAGTAGAGGGCTCAGAAGGGAATGAGCGACAGTGGGATTTTGGAGAGTGAATTTTTCTGAAATGGTTTTTGGGGGGCATGTCACATTTAGGAAGCCCCTATGGTGCCAGAACAGCAAAAAAAACAACACATGGCATACTATTTTGGAAACTACACCCCTCAAAGCACATAACAAGGGGTCCAGTGAGCCTTAATACCCCACAGGTGTTTGACGACTTTTCGTTAAAGTCGGATGTGTGCAGTTTTTTTTCCCAAATTTACCATTTTTACAAAGGGTAATGGGAGAAAATGCCCCCCAAAATTTGTAACCCCATCTCTTCTGAGTATGAAAATACCCCATGTTAGGGCGTAAAATGCTCTGCAGGCAAACTACAATGCTCAGAAGAGAAGGAGTCACATTTGGCTTTAGGAAAGCAAATTTTGCTGAAATGGTTTTTGGGGGGGGGGCATGTCACATTTAGGAAGCCCCTATGGTGCCAGAACAGCACAAAAACACCCACATGGCATACTATTTTGGAAACTACACCCCTCAAGGCACGTAACAAGGGGTACAGTGAGCCTTAACACCCCACCAGTGATTGACGAACTTTCGTTAAAGTTGGACGTGTAATGAAAAATTTTATTTTTAACACTGAAATGCTGGTGTTACCCCAAACTTTTCATTTTCACAAGGAGTAATAGGAGAAAATGCCCCACAAAATTTCTAACCCCATTTCTCTCAAGTAAGGAAATACCTCATATGTGTATGTAAAGTGCTCTGCGGGTGCAGTAGAGGGCTCAGAAGGGAAGGAACAACATTGGGCTTTTGGAGAGCGAATTTTGCTGAAATGGTATTTGGGGGCATGTCGCATTTAGGAAGCCACCATGATGCCAGAACAGTAAAAAAAAAAAAAAACACATGGCATACTATTTTGGAAACTACACCCCTCACAGAACTTAATAAGGGGTGCAGTGAGCATTTACACCCACTGGCATTTTACACCTGTGGGGCGTAAATGCTCACTGTACCCCTTGTTACATTCCGTGAGGGGTGTAGTTTCCAAAATGGGGTCACCTGTGGAGGGGGTCCACTGTTCTGGCACCATGGGGGCTTTGTAAACACACATAGCCTTCAATTCCAGCCTAATTCTCTCAAAAAGCCCAATGGCGCTTCTTCTCTTTTGGGCATTGTAGTGCGCCCGCAGAGCACATTACTTCCACATATGGGGTATTTATATACTCAGAAGAAATGGGGTTACAAATTTTTGGGGGCTTTTTTCCTATTACCCCTTGTGAAAATGAAAAATTTGGGGTAACACCAGCATTTCAGGGGAAATTTTTTTTTTTTTACATTTTCATGTCCAACTTTAATGAAAATTTGTCAAGGACCTGAAGGGTGTTAAGGCTCACTATACCCCTTGTTACGTTCCGTGAGGGGTGTAGTTTCCAAATTGGGGTCACATGTGGGTGTTTTTTTTTTGCGTTCAAGTCAGAATCGCTGTAACGATCAGCCACCCCTGTGCAAATCACCAATTTAGGCCTCAAATGTACATGGCGCTCTCTCACTCCTGAGCCATGTAGTTAATTCGCAGAGCATTTTACGTACACATATGGGGTATTTCCGTACTCAGAAGAAATTGTGTTACAAATTTTGGGGGTCATTTTCTCCTTTTACCTCTTGTGAAAATGAAAAGTATGGGGCAACACCAGCATGTTAGTGTAAAATTTTTAAATTTTTTTACACTAACATGCTGGTGTAGCCCCCAACTTTACTTTTTCATAAGGGGTAAAAGGCGAAAAATCCCCCCAAAATTTGTAGTGCAATTTCTCCCGAGTACGGAGATACCCCATATTTGGCCCTAAACTGTTGCCTTGAAATACGACAGGGCTCTGAAGTGAGAGAGCGCCATGCGCATTTTTTTTTAAACACGTTTTATTGAAAAGTAAGGTACAATCAGCTCGCAGGCCCAATAAAGTGACAACATAGTAGTACACGTTACAGTAACGCAAGGGCTCCTGAGCAACAGTACAATCTGACAGAATGTAAACGACAGGGTTACTTATCTTAGAATGCAATATAAAGAACACTAAGTAGGCAACCTCAAACCGGGAGAACCCGGGATACTCGAGAAACTAGTAATTGGAGCACCCCCACGGAGCATACCCTGGGCAAACATATGTACCACCATAGTTGAGTGAAAAGGTAAGGGATAGAAAGAGAGAAGGGGGAGGGTGGGAAGGAAGAGAAATGAAAGAAAGCAGACCCGTGCAAGAGAAGAGAACAGAGAAGACCAGCTAACACGACACAGAAAAGAGAGAAGACGACAAGTGCACCATGCAATCACACACGATCTCCAGGGATCGGAGATGGAGGCCCACGAGGAGACATAGAGTATGAGCATTGTGTAGACGGAGAGGAGCACCACTCACCCCACACTGAAAGAAATTTACCTGGACATTTCCTATGCTTATATACCAAATGGGAGAAGGGTATCACAGCATTTACCAAAGCCTTCCATTGAGATAAAGTAGGAGGGCCGGGGTCCATCCACTTAAGTGCAATAGCCTTCCTGGCCATGAATAATGTTTCCCTCAAGAAGACGCAGACATGATGAGTCCACACCTCCTCATCTAAAACACCGAAAAGACAGATTAAGGGGTCAGCAGATAAGGGAGGCTGAGCAAGTGTGTTGAGAAAACGAATAACCTCCCCCCAAAATGCCTCAATATAGGGGCAAGCCCAAATGCCAAAAGTCCGCTCCGGCATCACCGCTGTGGTGATGCCGGAGCGGACTTTTGGCATTTGGGCTTGCCCCTATATTGAGGCATTTTGGGGGGAGGTATCAGAGTCTGAACGACCCATTCTAAACAGTCTGAGAGGGGTAACATAGCTGTAATGAATGACATTCAATTGAATCAATTTATTATTAGCCGCTGGGGACACCAGCATATGCGTATAAAATATTTCCTCCCAGATCTCTGTAGACACATTGGGGATGTGAGACTCCCAATGCCGGACCGCCGGCAACTGGGATCCGGAAATCTTGGCCTGGATAAGGTGTGTGTACAGGATGGACACCAGCCCCCTAGGACCCTGAGATCGCAGCACACCTATTAGAGGGAAGGCTGAGATAGGGGCGCTACCTACAGGGAACTGAGCACTAAGCGCATGGCGCAACTGTAAATACCTAAAAAAACAATGCCTGGGCAAAGCATAGGTGGATTGTAACTGATCAAAGGAGCACAGTACATTGTCACGGTACACATGGTCTAAAGTAAGAATCCCGAGTCCCCTCCAAAAGGGTGGGTCCAGAGAGACAGTAATGTGTGGGAGATAGGGGTTGTCCCACATCGGGAGATCCAATGGCACACCAGTATAACCATAGAGCACCTTAGCAGCATGCCAAACCTTGATCGCCAGTTTATGGAGGGGTAGGTAAGCCCACCCGCCAAGGGTGGGACTCTCCAGTAGAAGTCTCGGGGTCAAGAACGGGACAAAGCTAGTCAAGGATCGCTCCGGACCCGTTCCAACATCCTCTCCCACCCATTGCCTGAGGTATCGTAGCTGGCCCGCCAAATAGTAAAGGTAGAAGTCGGGTAATGACATACCTGCCGCTAATTTAGGGCATTGCAAAGTAGAAAGTCAAATTTTGCGTCTATTTGGGCCCCAAATAAAAGGGGACAGGAGAGAGAGAAGGGAGTCAAAAAAATATTTAGGGACAGGCCCAGAAGCGTGTTCCACCATATACAGGCACTTAGGGAGGATAATGAGTTTAATAAGATTAACACGCCCAGTAACAGATAGCGGTAACGTAGCTCAAACTCTAAATTTGGATTTGACATATGGGATCAATGAGAGGATGTTAGACGATAGGTCATTAGCTGGGTCTCTATGGATAAAGATCCCCAAGTACTTAAACTCCGTGACCACTGGAGCGCCATGCGCATTTGAGGCCTGAATAAGGAATTTGCAATAGGGGCGGACCCGGTTACCTACAGTAAAACCCTACAGCAGTGTTTCCCAAACAGGGTGCCTCCAGCTGTTGCAAGATTCCCAGCCTGCCAGCACAGTCTATGGCTGTCCGGCAATACTGGGAGTTGTGGTTTTGCAACAGCTGGAGGCTCTGTTTAGGAAACACTGCCGTATGAGACGTTTTTAGTTTTTATTGGGGGGGGGGGGGCGGACGTGTAAGGGTGTATGTATATGTAGTGTTTTACTTTTTATTATTTGTTAGTGTAGTGTAGTGATTTTAAGGTACATTCACACAGGCGGGGATTCAAAGTACGTTTTCCGCGGGGGAGTTTGAGCTGCGGCGGAAAATTTGCCGCAGCTCAAACTTGTAGAAGGAAACCTACTGTAAACCAGTCCGTGTGAATGTACCCTGTACCCTGTACATTCACATGGGGGAGGGGGGGGCACCCCAAACCTTCAGCTGTGGCAAAATGAAAACTCACAGAATGCACTGACAGACCGTACATGCTGGGAGTTGTAGTTTTACAACAGCTGTAGGCACACTGGTGGGGAACCACTGAGTAAAAAAACAGACTCTAGCTCAGTGATTCCAACCAATGTGCCTCCAGCTGTTGCAAAACTACAACTCCCAGCATGTACGGTCTGTCAGTGCATTCTGGGAGTTGTAGTTTTGCAACAGCTGGAGGCACACGGGTTGGAATCACTGAGTTAGGGAACAGACTCTAACTCAGTGTTTCGCAACCAGTGTGCCTACAGCTGTTGCAAAACTACAATTCCCAGCATGACCAGACAGTCAGGGATGCTGGGCATGTAGCTCTGCAATATCTGGCCCTTCAGATGTTGCAGAACTACAACTCCCAGCATGCCTGGACAGTCTGGGCATGATAGGAGTTGTAGGTATGCAACAACTGGGGAAGAACAGTTTGGAGACCGCTAAGTAGTGGTCTCCAAACTGTAGCCCTCCAGATGTTGCAAAACTACAACTTCAAGCATGACCAGACTGTCCAGGCATGCTGGGAGTTGTAGTTCTGCAAGATATGAAAGGCCAGATATTGCAGAACTACATGCCCAGCATCCCTGACTGTCTGGCCATGCTGGGAATTGTAGTTTTGCAACATCTGGAGGGCTACAGTTTAGAGACCACCGTGTGCCACTTCAGATGTTGCAAAACTACAACTCCCAGCATGCCCAGACAGTCAGTGCATGCTGAAAGTTGTAGATTTGCAACATCTGGAGGACCACAGTTTAGAGACCACTGCACAGTGGTCTCCAAACTGTGACCCTCCAGATGTTGCAAAACTACAACTCCCAGCATGCCCAGACAGCCTTTGGCTGTCTGGGCATGCTGGGAGTTGTAGTTTTGCAGCTTTTAGAAGGCCACAGAGAAGTTCACTTACCGCGATCTTCACTGCAGCCTTCTCCACACCGTACTTTCCAGCCGCCGCTCCTCCTGCTGCCGCCGCTGCTCCGGGATGCCGACTCCGCCGGTTTGGGTAAGTCGGGCCACGCTCCCCCCTCGCCGCCCATTTTCCCCCTGCTCTGCCCCGACTTCTGATCGGTGGGCAGAGTGGAGGAAATGAACTCTAACTCAACCAATGGCAGGGGATAGGAGGGGGTGGCAACACTGCCACCTCGCTCCTATCCTTTAGGATGGTCGGCGCTGTCTCTGACAGCTCCGATCATTCTTATTTATCGAATTGACCAGCGATTTGCCGCGATCGCCGACATTGGGGGGTCTCAGGACCTCCCTAGGCATTGCCATGGGATGCCTGCTGATAGATATCAGCAGTCATCCCGGTCCGATCACCGGCCGGCGAGCTGCGGTGAACGGTAATACGGAGGGCGTATGGATACGCCCTCCGTCCTTAAGTGACGGGACGCGAGGGCGTATGGATATGCCCTTCGTCCCCAAGGAGTTAAGGGGTGTAGTTTCCAAAACAGTATGCCATGTGTTTTTTTTTTTCTTTTTGCTGTTCTGGCACCATAGGGGCTTCCTAAATGCGACATGGCCCCCCAAAACCATTTCAGCAAAATTTGCTTTCCATAAGCCAAATGTGACTCCTTCTCTTATGAGCATTGTAGTTCGCCCTCAGAGCATTTTACGTCCTAACATGGGGTATTTCCATGGGGTATTTCCATAAAAAAGATGGGGTTACAAATTTTGGGGGGCATTTTCTCCCATTACCCTTTGTAAAAATGGTAAATTTGGGGGGAAAAATGCACTTTAGTGAAAATGTTTTTTTTTTCATTTACACATCCGACTTTAACGAAAAGTCGTCAAACACCTGTGGGGTGTTAAGGCTCACTATACCCCTTGTTACGTGCCTTGAGGGGTGTAGGTTCCAAAATGGTATGCCATGTGTTTTTTTTTTGCTGTTCTGGCACTATAGGGGCTTCCTAAATGCGACATGCCCCCGAAAAAATTCACTCTCCAAAATCCCATTGTTGCTCCTTCGCTTCTGAGCCCTCTACTGCGCCCGCCAAACACTTGACATCCACAAATGAGGTATTTCCTTACTCGAGAGAAATTGGGTTACAAATTTTGGGGGGCTTTTTCTCCTATTACTCCTTGAAAAAATTCACCTAAAGGGTTAACACACTTACTGAATGTCATTTTGGATACTTTTCGGGGTGCAGTTTTTATAAAGGGGTCATTTATGGGGTATTTCTAATATGAAGGCCCTTCAAATCCACTTCAAAACTGAACTGCTCCATGAAAAATTCAGATTTAGAAAATGTTGTGAAAAATTGGAAAATTAATGCTGCACTTTGAAGCCCTCTGATGTCTTCCAAAAGTAAAAACATGTAAACTTTATGATGCAAACATAAAGTAGACATATTGTATATGTGAATCAATATATAATTTATTTGGAATATCCATTTTACTTATAGGCAGAGAGCTTCAAAATAAAAAAATGCTAAATTTTCAATTTTTTCATCAAATTTTGGAATTTTTCACAAAGAAATGATGCAAGTATCGACAAAATTGTACCACTAACATAAAGTAGAATATGTCACGAAAAAACAATATCGGATTCAGAATGAAAAGTCGGCCATGTTGTTCCAGGCGCCATGAGCTTCAGGTGAACAAATGACGTCCAACAAGTCCTTTCCATGAACCGAGGATTATCCGCTATAGGGGGAGATTTATCATGACCTGTCCAAAGGAAAAGTCGGCCAGTTGCCCATAGCAACCAGATTGCTTGTTTTATTTTTAACAAGGCCTCTGCAAAGTTCTTCCTATAGAAGATCCAACTTCTTTATAATAAACAGATCGTTCTCACTATAACCGCGATGTGTCGTCTCTTTGTTCTTTGGTCTCTTTGCCGTCTTCTTACAGCAGTGGTCTCAAAGTGTGGCCCTCCAGATGTTTTAAAACTTCAACCACCAGCCAAGCACCTGACTTATATTCCATTGAAAATCTACAGGAAAGAACTGAAGATCATGATTCATAGAAGAGGCCCACGGAACCTTCAGGATTTCAATACTATTTTGTTTTTTTTGTGTCACAGTTTAGACTATTGTTTCCCAACCAGGGTGCCTCTAGCTACTGCAAAACTATAACTCCCAGCATGCCCGGAGTTGAAGTTTAGCAACATCTGGAGGGCCACACTTTGAGACCACTGTCTTGGACGAGTATCGGGTGGAATATTCCCATCATATATATCTCAATGGGTTTTTAGTCTCAAGTCCCATGCAAGTATCTCCTCTGCGCCCTGCATCTCCTGGTGAGTGCGTCAGTCCAGCTTACAAGCCACACCCCTCCAGCATTCCCCACCACATCTAACAAAGCCACACCCACAATGTAAGCCACACCCCTTTTATTTTCTACCCTTTTTTGTGCATCAGCCCAGCTTGCAAGTCACGTTCATTCCCACAAAGCCACGGCCCCCATCTCTTCATCACAACTTAGCCCCACCTGAGGGCGGGATATGAGAACAGCATACAAGGTCAAGATACGGGGACGGGATATTAGGATGGGATATGAGCTTGCAAGTCACGCCCATTTCCACAAAGCCACACCCCCAATCTCTTCATCACAACTAAGCCCCACCTGAGGGCTGTATATGAGGTCGGGATATGGTGACGAGATATGAGGACGGGAAATGAGGTCAGGATATGAGGACGGAATATGAGGACGGGATTCGAGGTCAGGATATAGGGTCAGGATATGAGGACGGAATATGAGGGGATGGATAAGGATATGAGTTTGTGATATGAGGAGAGTATATTGAGACGGGATATGAGGATAAGAGCTTCCTCCTATTTTGCTTTTCCTCCCCCACAAGGATTAGGTAGGGAAAACAGGACAACACCCGGTGCTCAGCTACTGATAAATGTCAGAGGCTTCAGCCCCTCAGAGATCTGGGAACCAACCATAGAGCCACCTGGTTAATTCTTCTCCGCACTTCGGCCGAATACAACTTGTTCTTCCCTCTATAACCTAAGGAAGGACCCTGTGTAGAGTAGGAGACGCGACTAATCTAACACCTATATGATCAGAATGTCCTAGAAGCAAGAAGATAGAAGTGATTTTCTGTCTCTAATCTGCTCATGTCCTGGAATTCTTCATCACTGGAATAAGTCCCTTCTCTGTGAGGTGTTTGGGTCTCCAGTAGCAGCTCCCCATGGATTATGCCTGTTGGGTCTTCTCCATGAGGAGCAGTGAATATCACAACCATACAGGGATGTGGAATTCCTATCGCCTGACGCCTGGGACATGCAGTTCCGGATGCCGGGAAGGTGAAATTTTCAGGCCCTTAGCCCAGCTTCAGGCAAGCAGGGCCAGACCTGACAAGCGCGGCGGCGCTCAGCAGTCTGTATAGAGCAGGATCCGGACTGGTGCCTGTTCCATACTCTTCAGCCCCCGACTGATTTCAGTAGCTGGGGGCCACTGCTAATAGCGAGCATGTGGCGATCGCCGTGGCTGGCTATTGCTATTAACCATTTACATTGCCGCTGTCAAAGCTGACAGCGGCATCCAAAGGGACATGTGAATGCTCCCTGGTGGGCTAGTGGGGTGAATCGCCACCCACAGCACGATCCACTGTAGAGGTAGCCGGAGGGCTTACCTCTACTTCCCTGGTGTCTGTGGCTCTGTCATTGACAGATCCTGGCTGGACCAGGCTCTATCAATGGATCACAGAGCACACAGATCAATAGGGTTCAGTAGAACTCTATTGATCTGTATGAGGAATCTAATGATTCCTCCTAAAAGTCTAATAAAGTGTAAAAAAAAAAAAAAAAGTTTTAATAAAAGTTTAAAAGACATTAACCCCTTCCATATTAAAAGTTCAAATCATCCCCCTTTTCCTACATAAAAAACATGTAAACATAATAAAAATAAACATATTTAGTATCACAGCGTGCGTAATTGTATGAGCTATTAAAATATAACATTATGTATCCCAGTATCCCATACGGTAAATGACATAAATGTAAACAAAATACCAAACCACAAAATTACAATTTTTATAATATCCCAGAAAAAAAAGTTGAAATGCGATTAAAAAGTCAGATCCATACCAAAATGGTACAAAAAACTGATTATTGAGCAAAACATTTGCCCTCATACAGCCTGGTATGCGAAAAAAAGAAAAAAGAAAGCTACAGGGGTCAAGAAATGGCAATTAAAAGAAATCGAAAAAAAGTTCTGAATTTTTTTTTTAATTAATAAAACATGACAGAAGCTCTACAGATCTGGTATTGGTGTAATCAGGCGACTAAAGTATCAAAACAACATGTTACCTCAACCACAAGGTGAATGGTGTTGAAAAGGAAAACACCAAATCTGCTAAATTATCTTTTACTATTTCAATTTCACTTCACCGATTATCTATATATATATATATATATATATATATATATATATATATATATCTATATATATACAAAAAGAGAAGACCTGACTCTCTGACTCCTCAACGCCCAGCCTAAACCCTTGGACCTAGAAAGCTGAATTTTTTCACAGGTGTTGTATTTAAGACGTAGACGAGGAATAAGAAAGGATTTTTCTAAATTCAACCCTTAAGGGGGTGAAAGTTTGTATGGAAGTCCGTCATTTTTGAAGCTAGAAGCATGAAACTTTGTTTTTGGGCTAACAATTAGAGATAAAGAAGCACGTGTTTAAACGATTTCTAATATTCCCCCCCCTGAAGGGGTGAAACGGGGGTTCAAAGTTTGTATTGATTAAGATTAGGTTGAATGCGCCATGCACGCGCTGCACCCAGACAGTATATAAGCAGCGCGAGAAGGCGGGTTCCCCTGCGTGCAAACTCGGTAGAAGTCCTCGAAGGATGTCGATCTTCAATTCCATGGAACAGCAGACGTAATGTTTGGTAGAATTCGGGTTGTTTGGACGCCCATAGACTTTACCCCAGAGCGGCCTCATTGCTATAGGATCGTAAAAAGTAGATCCATGTTACCCCAAATTTAACGAGAGCGAAGCCGCTAGTATATTTATATATATATATATCTTTGGTTCGGAGAATATGTTCTTGAAAAATTAAAAGGTATCATTATAGTAGGTAGTTATGGTTATTATCGGGTGAGGAGGAAAGAACGAGAGGGTAAAAACGAAAATTGGCCGGACAAGTGGATCCTCAGGAGGGACAAGTAGATTTTGCTCCGTTTTAGTCCCGTGGACAAGTAGTTTTTTCATTAAATTTCCTCACCCCTGACCATATATAATACTCTTCTCCTACCATGTAAACTATAGTGATGACATCGCTGGATCGGTGACTACGTCCTAAGAAAACTTTTATTAACAATTGGGAACAAGTTTGGAGATGCAGTATATGATATATGTATAAATGTCAGATATCCTATGTACATGGTGAATATATAGATGTGTTATCTGCATCATTTACTGCTCTGAATTGGCTTCTCTCATGTGTGAATTCTTAGATGTCTAAGGTGTTGATTTCTCAATAAAACATTTCCCACATTATGAGCATGAATATGGCTTCTACCCTGTGTGAGTTTTCTGATGTTTAAGAAGATTTGATTGACAAGTAAAACATTTCTCACATTCTACAAATAAAAATGGCTTCTCTCCTGTGTGAGTTCTTTGATGTTGAATAAGACTTGTTTGATCAGTAAAACATTTCCCACATTCTGCACATGAAAAGGGCTTCACCCCTGTGTGAGTTCTTTGATGTTTAACAAGATCTGATTTCTGAGCAAAACATTTTCCACATTCTGAACAGGAAAATGGCTTCTCTCCTGTGTGAGTTCTTTGATGTACAACAAGATATGATTTCTTAGTAAAACATTTCTCACATTCTACACATGAAAATGGCTTCTCTCCTGTGTGAATTCGTTCATGATTAACAAGATTTGATTGCTGAGTAAAACATTTCCCACATTCTGAACATGAAAATGGCTTCTCCCCTGTGTGAGTTCTTTGATGTTTTATAAGAGCTGATTTCTGAGTATAACATTTTTCACATTCTGAACATGAAAAGGTTTGTTCCCCTGTGTGAGTTCTTTGATGTTGAACAAGATGTGATTTCCGGTTAAAACTTTTTTCACATTCTGAACATGAAAATGGCTTCTCTCCTGTATGAGTTCTTTGATGTACAACAAGATATGATTTCTTAATAAAACATTTATCACATTCTACACATGAAAATGGCTTCTCCCCTGTGTGAGTTCTTTGATGTTTTATAAGATCTGATTTCTGAGTACAACATTTTCCACATTCTGAACATGAAAATGTTTTTCCCCCTGTGTGAGTTCTTTGATGTTGAACAAGATGTGATTTCCGATTAAAACATTTTTCACATTCTGAACATGAAAATGGCTTCTCTCCTGTGTGAGTTCTTTGATGTACAACAAGAACTGATTTAAATATAAAACATTTCCCACATTCTGAGCATGAATATGGTTTCTTTCCTGTATGAGCTCGTTGATGTCCAACATTCCTTCTGTGACTATTATTTTGCAGAACCTCCTGTGATGACTGAGAAGACAGGACCTGTATATAAGGATGAGATGACAGATCTTGGCTGTGAAGGGCTGAGGGTGTATCTGGGATAATGGAATGTTCTTCATATGTATCTTGTGTGATATCATCATCTGCTTTATAATCTGAAGATATAAGATTCTCCTCTGATCTCCAGGTACAATTATCTAGCAAGAATAAAACAGATTTTATCAGTATTAACCCTTTAACCCCTTAAGGACTCGGCCCATTTGGACCTTAAGGACTCAGACAATTTTATTTTTACGCTTTCGTTTTTTCCTCCTCCCCTTCAAAAAATCATAACTCTTTTATATTTTCATCCACAGACTAGTATGGGGGCTTGTTTTTTGCGGGACCAGTTGTCCGTTGTAATGCCATCACTCACTTTACCATAAAATGTATGGCGCAACCAAAAAAAATACTATTTGTGTGGGGAAATTTAAAAGAAAACCGCAATTTTGCTAATTTTGGAAGGTTTTGTTTTCACGCCGTACAATTTATGGTAAAAATGACGTGTTCTTTATTCTCTGGGTCAATACGATTAAAATGATACCCATGATTATACACTTTTCTATTACTGTTGCACTTAAAAAAAAAAAAAAATCGCAAACTTTTTAACCAAATTAGTACGTTTAAAATCCCCCTATTTTGAAGACCTATAACTTTTTCCCTATAAGCGGCGTATGAGGGCTCATTTTTTGCGCCAGGATCTGTACTTTTTATTGATACCATAATTGCTTATATAAAACTTTTAATTACATTTTTTATACATTTTTTTGGAATAAAATGTTATAAAAAAAGCAGCTATTTTGGATTTTTTTATTTTTTTTTTACGTTCACGTCGTTCCCCGTACGGGATCATTAAAATTTTATTTTATTGGTACGGATATTTACGCACGCGGCGATACCAGATATGTATATAAAATAATTTTTT
Organism: Hyla sarda; assembly: GCF_029499605.1. Taxonomy (NCBI): domain Eukaryota; kingdom Metazoa; phylum Chordata; class Amphibia; order Anura; family Hylidae; genus Hyla; species Hyla sarda. The sequence continues at coordinate 647,079 of NW_026607593.1, forward strand.
TACACTTTTGGGGGGTAAAATAGGGAAAATGGGACAATTTACGTTTTTATTGGGGGAGGGGTTTTTCAAATTTTTTTTACTTAATTTTTTTACACTCTTATAGTCCCCATAGGGGACTATTTATAGCAACCATTTGATTGCTAATTCTGTTCAGTGCTATGTATAGGACATAGCACTGATCAGTGTTATCGGTCATCTTCTGCTCTGGTCTGCAGGAAGGCAGATCAGAGCAGAAGACTCCCGGAAGGCAGCGGAGGCAGGTGAGGGGACCTCCGTCTGCCATGCAGGATGATCGGATCGCCGCCGCAGCGCTGCAGGCGATACGATCATCCTGTTAAGTGATCGCGATGCTGCAGATGCCGTGATCTGTATTGATCACGGCATCTGAGGGGTTAATGGTGGATATCCGCGGGATCGCGGGTGTCCGCTATTACCGGCGGGTCCCTGGCTGCGATCCACAGTCGGGACCTGCCACGCATGATGCCGGCATCGCTCTGATGCCCGCGGTTATGCATAGGACGTAAATGTACATCCTGGTGCGTTAAGTACCACATCACCAGGACGTACATTTACGTCCTGCATCGTTAAGGGGTTAATAACTTTTGAATTTTCTTTTTTCCTCCTCTTCTAAGAGCCATAACTCTTATTTTCCCATGTACAGAGCCGTTTGGGAGCTTGTTTTTGTAGGACCGATCTTGCATTGTAATGACACCCTACATTAACTGTGTGGTAAAATTATTCATCAGCTCAGTACGATCACAATGATATATTTCATTACACTTTAGTCCTAACAACAATTACAACAAAATTCATAGTATTTTTTTAATTACAACTTAAAATTTTTACGCCAAAAAAATTTACATTTTTATTATTAGAGGGGGTTTATTTACATTTTTATTATTAGAGGGGGTTTATTTACATTTTAGTCCTCGTATGGGACTTGTATAAGCAATCATTCTATTGCTCATACAGATGAATGCAGTAAATGTGCACTGTATTGATTCATTACATCTGTGCTCTATTGATAGGAGTTTCAAATGTTTTTTCCTTTTTTTTAATATATGATGTGAGCAAAATCGGCATTTTTGGCATTTGGCTTTTTTTTAAGATTAGGCTGTTGACTCTAGGGCATCAAAACATTAGATTTTAATAGTTTGGACAATTCCTTATTTGGGAATACCACATATGTTTATTATTATTATTATTATTTTTGTAAAATGGAAATAGAAGGGTGATATTACTTTTTATTAGGGGAGGGGCTTTTACACAATAGTAAATACATTTTTTGTTTTTTATTCCCCTTAGAGGACTTTTATACATAATCCTTAGGTTGTATTCACTGTAGAATATTATACCTATTACACAGCATTATACAGTGACAAGACTTTCCTCCGCTGCTCCCCCGATGCCTCCAGTATCCCGCTCCCACCCTCCGCAGTGTCCCTCTTCCACCAAACTAAAGCTCAGCTAATCGTCGCCCTCAGTGATGTCCGACCTCGGCCGGTGGTCAGATGAGCAGCAGTGTGATGGATTCAGTCACCAGGGGAAGAGGGGCAAATCCAATAAACCTACAGGTGGTGATGGGTCTGCAGAAATAGTTGTCTGAGCAGCAGTGCTGTGGAGGCGGTATAGAGGAGTCAGAGTCGGACGAAATTTTGGGTACCTGGAGTCGGAGTCGGCAAACAATGCACCTACTACTAACTATGAAAGAGGATCCGGCAGAGGCAATTCTCTTCCTGAGAACTCTACATTGAATTGATTTGCATTTAAAGGGGTACTCCGCCCCAGACATCTTATCTCCTATCCAAAGGATAGGGGATAAGATGTCAGATTGCCGGGGTCCTGCTGCTGGGGACCCCGGGGATCGCCGCTGCGGCACCGCGCTATCATTACTGCGCACAGCGAGATCGCTCTGCACATAATGACGGGCAATACAGGGGCCAGAGCATCATTACGTCACAGCTCCGCCCCTCGTGACATCACGGCCCGCCCCGTCAATACAAGTCTATGGGGAGGGGGCGTGGTGGTTGTCACGCCCCCTGCCATAGACTTGCATTAAGGGGACGGGCCGTGATGTCATGAGGGGCGGAGCCATGACGTAATGATGCTCCGGCCCCTGTATCGCCCGTCATTACGCACAGAGCGAACTCGCTGTGCACAGTAATGATGGCGGGGTGCTGCAGCAGCGATCCCCGGGGTCCCCAGCAGCGGGACCCCGGCAATCTGACATCTTATCCCCTATCCTTTGGATAGGGGATAAGATGCCAGGGGCGGAGTACCCCTTTAAGCCTATAACTACATTTCAAGATTAATATAAACCATTTCTAGGTTTTACAGATCTTGTTTTTGGTTCATATAGAGAAGATTTTTGTTTTTGTTCTAAAACAACCAAATAATGAGGTTTGTATATTTGAACTGGTAAAGTTCTTGTTCCTGATGTTTATGCCGACTGCTACTATCCAGCCACTTGATTAATTACATTAATAAAAAAAATAAAAAAATAAAAACTTTGTTGTTTTCATTGTGTTTGTCTTTTGCTTAAACTGTTCAGTACAGTAGACTGTTGGCTTCCCAGCCAGGAGTCCTGTGGTAATGACATGTCTGTCGCCTTTCTTTCCTTCCTGGAGTGTAGATGGTTGGTGGTTGAGACACAAGAAGCTCAACAGGAGGCAGACAGAACTGTAGCATATTAAATAGCCAGGGCCCAGCAGGGAAATGTGTTGCTGCTTGTTAATAATGCGGAGGAAGAGAGAGAACCCATCCTTCAAAGACTCCTTCTGTTATCTGGTACATTGCTCCATGTTGTGTATTGTGTTATCTGGTATATGTCTCCATGTTGTGTATTGTGTTATCTGGTATATGTCTCCATGTTGTGTATTGTGTTATCTGGTATATGTCTCCATGTTGTGTATTGTGTTATCTGGTATATGTCTCCATGTTGTGTATTGTGTTATCTGGTATATGTCTCCATGTTGTGTATTGTGTTATCTGGTATATGTCTCCATGTTGTGTATTGTGTTATCTGGGTATATGTCTCCATGTTGTGTATTGTGTTATCTGGTATATGTCTCCATGTTGTGTATTGTGTTATCTGGTATATATGTCTCCATGTTGTGTTATCTGGTATATATGTCTCCATGTTGTGTATTGTGTTATCTGGTATATGTCTCCATGTTGTGTTATCTGGTATATGTCTCCATATTGTGTTATCTGGTATATGTCTCCATGTTGTGTATTGTGTTATCTGGTATATGTCCCCATGTTGTGTATTGTGTTATCTGGTATATGTCTCCATGTTGTGTATTGTGTTATCTGGTATATGTCTCCATGTTGTGTATTGTGTTATCTGGTATATGTCTCCATGTTGTGTATTGTGTTATCTGGTATATGTCTCCATGTTGTGTATAGTGTTATCTGGTATATGTCTCCATGTTGTGTATTGTGTTATCTGGTATATGTCTCCATGTTGTGTATTGTGTTATCTGGTATATGTCTCCATGTTGTGTATTGTGTTATCTGGGTATATGTCTCCATGTTGTGTATTGTGTTATCTGGTATATATCTCCATGTTGTGTATTGTGTTATCTGGTATATATCTCCATGTTGTGTATTGTGTTATCTGGTATATGTCTCCATCTGGTATATGTCTCCATGTTGTGTACTGTGTTATCTGGTATATGTCTCCATGTTGTGTATTGTGTTATCTGGTATATGTCTCCATGTTGTGTATTGTGTTATCTGGTATATGTCTCCATGTTGTATATTGTGTTATCTGGTATATGTCTCCATGTTGTGTATTGTGTTATCTGGTATATGTCTCCATGTTGTGTATTGTGTTATCTGGTATATATCTCCATGTTGTGTATTGTGTTATCTGGTATATGTCTCCATGTTGTGTATTGTGTTATCTGGTATATGTCTCCATGTTGTGTATTGTATTATCTGGTATATGTCTCACATGTTGTGTATTGTGTTATCTGGTATATGTCTCATTGTTTTCTATACTATTCTCTAGATTCATATTAGTTTGCATTTTACCTAATGTAGGAAAGACTAACAGGACACAGAGCTTAAAGAATACACAAACAATTATTTTGGCCGGTGACTGAATAGATTCTGTGACCCTTCTCTATATTTAGTGGTCACTACTTACCTGGGTGGTTACTTGTAGAAATGTCCTCCTTATACTGCTCATCACCGCTCACATCTGTCTCTTCTTCTACTTTTACTATTATGTCTGGAGCGTTAATATAGATCAGATCTTTCCTTGTAGGAATGTCCTCCTTATACTGCTCATCACCGCTAACATCTGTCTCTGCTTCTTCTTCCTTTATATCTGTAGCATTAATATAGATCAGATCTTTCCCTGTAGGAATGTCCTCCTTATACTGCTCATCACCACTCACATTTGTCTTTTCTTTCTTTATGCCTGGAGCATTAATATAGATCAGATCTTTCTCTGTGGAAATGTCCTCCTTATACTGCTCATCACCACCCAAATCTGTCTCTTCTTCTTTTATCTCTGTAGCATTAATGTGGATCAGATCTTTCTCTTTAGGAATATTTTCCTTATACTGCACATCACCGCTCACATCTGTCTCATCTTCTTCCTTTATGTCTGTAGCATTATTATAGATCAGATCTTTCTCTGTAAGAATGTCCTCCTTATACTGCTCATCACCGCTCACATATGCCTCTAGAGCATTAATATTCTTCCGATCTTCTCCCTAATTCATAAAATGTATAACAAATATTATAAAAGTCATCAGACAATAGAAAAAGTCACGTGGGATGTTATAGATGAGGAGACATGGAGGGTGAGGGGACTGACCACAAGAGCTTCACAGCCCTTCTACAGATCATAGGGAATATCTCCATCTACCTGATCATCCTGTGGAAGAAGAGGACGGGGACACCTCTCTGGTGCTGTTCTCTTACTGGATCTGACTGTAGGGAACACATACAGAGACTGAATTCATTCTTTACATACAAATAATGAGAGGACGTGTGTATATAGTCATGTCTATTACCTGGTGATGTGAGGGGCTGCTGATCCTCCACCATGACCTGATCCTTGTACTGATCCTTGTGTCCTTCTACATACTCCCACTCCTCCATGGAGAAATAGACCGCCACGTCCTGACACCTTATAGGAACCTGACACATAATGATACAGTCATCACCCCGACCCCTCCAGTGGTGTTACTGTATAATGTCCCAGCATTCCCAGCAGTGTCACCTCTCCAGTCATCACCAGACCCCTCCATTACTGTATAATGTCCCAGCAGTGTCACCTCTCCAGTCATCACCAGACCCCCCCCCCCATTACTGTATAATGTCCCAGCATTCCCAGCAGTGTCACCTCTCCAGTCATCACCAGACCCCTCCATTACTGTATAATGTCCCAGCAGTGTCACCTCTCCAGTCATCACCAGACCCCTCCATTACTGTATAATGTCCCAGCATTCCCAGCAGTGTCTCCTCTCCAGTCATCACCAGACCCCTCCATTACTGTATAATGTCCCAGCAGTGTCACCTCTCCAGTCATCACCAGACCCCTCCATTACTGTATAATGTCCCAGCAATGTCACCTCTCCAGTCATCACCAGACCCCTCCATTACTGTATAATTTCCCAGCAGTGTCACCTCTCCAGTCATCACCAGACCCCTCCATTACTGTATAATGTACCAGCAGTGTCACCTCTCCAGTCATCACCAGACACCTCCATTACTGTATAATGTCCCAGCAGTGTCACCTCTCCAGTCATCACCAGACCCCTCCATTACTGTATAATGTCCCAGCAGGGTCACCTCTCCAGTCATCACCAGACCCCTCCATTACTGTATAATGTCCCAGCAATGTCACCTCTCCAGTCATCACCAGACCCCTCCATTACTGTATAATGTCCCAGCAATGTCACCTCTCCAGTCATCACCAGACCCCTCCGTTACTGTATAATTTCCCAGCAGGGTCACCTCTCCAGTCATCACCAGACCCCTCCATTACTGTATAATGTACCAGCAGTGTCACCTCTCCAGTCATCACCAGACACCTCCATTACTGTATAATGTCCCAGCAGTGTCACCTCTCCAGTCATCACCAGATCCCTCCATTACTGTATAATGTCCAGCAGTGTCACCTCTCCAGTCATCACCAGACCCCTCCATTACTGTATAATGTCCCAGCATTCCCAGCAGTGTCACCTCTCCAGTCATCACCAGACCCCTCCATTACTGTATAATGTCCCAGCAGTGTCACCTCTCCAGTCATCACCAGACCCCTCCATTACTGTATAATGTCCCAGCAGTGTCACCTCTCCAGTCATCACCAGACCCCTCCATTACTGTATAATGTCCCAGCAGTGTCACCTCTCCAGTCATCACCAGACCCCTCCATTACTGTATAATGTCCCAGCAGTGTCACCTCTCCAGTCATCACCAGACCCCTCCATTACTGTATAATGTCCCAGCAGTGTCACCTTTCCAGTCATCACCAGACCCCTCCATTACTGTATAATGTCCCAGCAGTGTCACCTCTCCAGTTATCACCAGACCCCTCCATTACTGTATAATGTCCCAGCAGTGTCACCTCTCCAGTCATCACCAGACCCCTCCATTACTGTATAATGTCCCAGCAGTGTCACCTCTCCAGTCATCACCAGACCCCTCCATTACTGTATAATGTCCCAGCAGTGTCACCTCTCCAGTCATCACCAGACCCCTCCATTACTGTATAATGTCCCAGCAGTGTCACCTCTCCAGTCATCACCAGACCCCTCCATTACTGTATAATGTCCCAGCAGTGTCACCTCTCCAGTCATCACCAGACCCCTCCATTACTGTATAATGTCCCAGCAGTGTCACCTCTCCAGTCATCACCAGACCCCTCCATTACTGTATAATGTCCCAGCAGGGTCACCTCTCCAGTCATCACCAGACCCCTCCATTACTGTATAATGTCCCAGCAGGGTCACCTCTCCAGTCATCACCAGACCCCTCCATTACTGTATAATGTCCCAGCAGGGTCACCTCTCCAGTCATCACCAGACCCCTCCATTACTGTATAATGTCCCAGCAGTGTCACCTCTCCAGTCATCACCAGACCCCTCCATTACTGTATAATGTCCCAGCATTCCCAGCAGTGTCACCTCTCCAGTCATCACCAGACCCCTCCATTACTGTATAATGTCCCAGCATTCCCAGCAGTGTCACCTCTCCAGTCATCACCAGACCCCTCCATTACTGTATAATGTCCCAGCAGTGTCACCTCTCCAGTCATCACCAGACCTCTCCATTACTGTATAATGTCCCAGCAGTGTCACCTCTCCAGTCATCAGACTCCTCCATTACTGTATAATGTCCCAGCAGTGTCACCTCTCCAGTCATCACCAGACCCCTCCATTACTGTATAATGTCCCAGCAGTGTCACCTCTCCAGTCATCACCAGACCCCTCCATTACTGTATAATGTCCCAGCAGTGTCACCTCTCCAGTCATCAGACTCCTCCATTACTGTATAATGTCCCAGCAGTGTCACCTCTCCAGTCATCACCAGACCCCTCCATTACTGTATAATGTCCCAGCAGTGTCACCTCTCCAGTCATCACCAGACCCCTCCATTACTGTATAATGTCCCAGCAGTGTCACCTCTCCAGTCATCCCCAGACCCCTCCATTACTGTATAATGTCCCAGCAGTGTCACCTCTCCAGTCATCACCAGACCCCTCCATTACTGTATAATGTCCCAGCAGAGTCACCTCTCCAGTCATTACCAGACCCCTCCATTACTGTATAATGTCCCAGCAGTGTCACCTCTCCAGTCATCACCAGACCCCTCCATTACTGTATAATGTCCCAGCATTCCCAGCAGTGTCACCTCTCCAGTCATCACCAGACCCCTCCATTACTGTATAATGTCCAGCAGGGTCACCTCTCCAGTCATCACCAGACCCCTCCATTACTATATAATGTCCCAGCAGTGTCACCTCTCCAGTCATCACCAGACCCCTCCATTACTGTATAATGTCCCAGCAGTGTCACCTCTCCAGTCATCACCAGACCCCTCCATTACTGTATAATGTCCCAGCAGTGTCACCTCTCCAGTCATCACCAGACCCCTCCATTACTGTATAATGTCCCAGCAGGGTCACCTCTCCAGTCATCACCAGACCCCTCCATTACTGTATAATGTCCCAGCAGTGTCACCTCTCCAGTCATCACCAGACCCCTCCATTACTGTATAATGTCCCAGCAGTGTCACCTCTCCAGTCATCACCAGACCCCTCCATTACTGTATAATGTCCCAGCAGTGTCACCTCTCCAGTCATCACCAGACCCCTCCATTACTGTATAATGTCCCAGCATTCCCAGCAGTGTCACCTCTCCAGTCATCACCAGACCCCTCCATTACTGTATAATTTCCCAGCAGTGTCACCTCTCCAGTCATCACCAGACCCCTCCATTACTGTATAATGTCCCAGCAGTGTCACCTCTCCAGTCATCACCAGACCCCTCCATTACTGTATAATGTCCCAGCAGTGTCACCTCTCCAGTCATCACCAGACCCCTCCATTACTGTATAATGTCCCAGCAGTGTCACCTCTCCAGTCATCACCAGACCCCTCCATTACTGTATAATGTCCCAGCAGTGTCACCTCTCCAGTCATCACCAGACCCCTCCATTACTGTATAATGTCCCAGCAGTGTCACCTCTCCAGTCATCACCAGACCCCTCCATTACTGTATAATGTCCCAGCAGTGTCACCTCTCCAGTCATCACCAGACCCCTCCATTACTGTATAATGTCCCAGCAGTGTCACCTCTCCAGTCATCAGACTCCTCCATTACTGTATAATGTCCCAGCAGAGTCACCTCTCCAGTCATCACCAGACCCCTCCATTACTGTATAATGTCCCAGCAGTGTCACCTCTCCAGTCATCACCAGACCCCTCCATTACTGTATAATATCCCAGCAGGGTCACCTCTCCAGTCATCACCAGACCCCTCCATTACTGTATAATGTCCCAGCAGTGTCACCTCTCCAGTCATCACCAGACCCCTCCATTACTGTATAATGTACCAGCAGGGTCACCTCTCCAGTCATCACCAGACCCCTCCATTACTGTATAATGTCCCAGCAGAGTCACCTCTCCAGTCATTACCAGACCCCTCCATTACTGTATAATGTCCCAGCATTCCCAGCAGTGTCACCTCTCCAGTCATCACCAGACCCCTCCATTACTGTATAATGTCCCAGGAGTGTCACCTCTCCAGTCATCACCAGACCCCTCCATTACTGTATAATGTCACAGCAGTGTCACCTCTCCAGTCATCACCAGACCCCTCCATTACTGTATAATGTCCCAGCAGTGTCACCTCTCCAGTCATCACCAGACCCCTCCATTACTGTATAATGTCCCAGCATTCCCAGCAGTGTCACCTCTCCAGTCATCACCAGACCCCTCCATTACTGTATAATGTCCCAGGAGTGTCACCTCTCCAGTCATCACCAGACCCCTCCATTACTGTATAATGTCACAGCAGTGTCACCTCTCCAGTCATCACCAGACCCCTCCATTACTGTATAATGTCCCAGCAGTGTCACCTCTCCAGTCATCACCAGACCCCTCCATTACTGTATAATGTCCCAGCAGTGTCACCTCTCCAGTCATCACCAGACTCCTCCATTACTGTATAATGTCCCAGCAGTGTCACCTCTCCAGTCATCACCAGACCCCCCCATTACTGTATAATGTCCCAGCAGTGTCACCTCTCCAGTCATCACCAGACCCCTCCATTACTGTATAATGTCCCAGCATTCCCAGCAGTGTCACCTCTCCAGTCATCACCAGACCCCTCCATTACTGTATAATGTCCCAGCAGTGTCACCTCTCCAATCATCACCAGACTCCTCCATTACTGTATAATGTCCCAGCAGTGTCACCTCTCCAGTCATCACCAGACCCCTCCATTACTGTATAATTTCCCAGCAGTGTCACCTCTCCAGTCATCACCAGACCCCTCCATTACTGTATAATGTCCCAGCAGTGTCACCTCTCCAGTCATCACCAGACCCCTCCATTACTGTATAATGTCCCAGCAGTGTCACCTTTCCAGTCATCACCAGACCCCTCCATTACTGTATAATGTCCCAGCAGTGTCACCTTTCCAGTCATCACCAGACCCCTCCATTACTGTATAATGTCCAAGCAGTGTCACCTCTCCAGTCATCACCAGACCCCTCCATTACTGTATAATGTCCCAGCAGGGTCACCTCTCCAGTCATCACCAGACCCCTCCATTACTGTATAATGTCCCAGCAGTGTCACCTCTCTAATCATCACCAGACCCCTCCATTACTGTATAATGTCCCAGCAGTGTCACCTCTCTAATCATCACCAGACCCCTCCATTACTGTATAATGTCCCAGCAGTGTCACCTCTCCAGTCATCACCAGACCCCTCCATTACTGTATAATGTCCCAGCAGTGTCACCTCTCTAATCATCACCAGACCCCTCCATTACTGTATAATGTCCCAGCAGTGTCACCTCTCTAATCATCACCAGACCCCTCCATTACTGTATAATGTCCCAGCAGTGTCACCTCTCCAGTCATCACCAGACCCCTCCATTACTGTATAATGTCCCAGCAGTGTCACCTCTCCAGTCATCACCAGACCCTTCCATTACTGTATAATGTCCCAGCAGTGTCACCTCTCCAGTCATCACCAGACCCCTCCATTACTGTATAATGTCCCAGCAGGGTCACCTCTCCAGTCATCACCAGACCCCTCCATTACTGTATAATGTCCCAGCAGTGTCACCTCTCCAGTCATCACCAGACCCCTCCATTACTGTATAATGTCCCAGCATTCCCAGCAGTGTCACCTCTCCACTCATCACCAGACCTCTCCATTACTGTATAATGTCCCAGCAGTGTCACCTCTCCAGTCATCACCAGACCCTTCCATTACTGTATAATGTCACAGCAGTGTCACCTCTCCAGTCATCACCAGACCCTTCCATTACTGTATAATGTCACAGCAGTGTCACCTCTCCAGTCATCACCAGACTCCTCCATTACTGTATAATGTCCCAGCAGTGTCACCTCTCCAGTCATCACCAGACCCCTCCATTACTGTATAATGTCCCAGCAGTGTCACCTCTCCAGTCATCACCAGACCCCTCCATTACTGTATAATGTCCCAGCAGAGTCACCTCTCCAGTCATTACCAGACCCCTCCATTACTGTATAATGTCCCAGCATTCCCAGCAGTGTCACCTCTCCACTCATCACCAGACCCCTCCATTACTGTATAATGTCCAAGCAGTGTCACCTCTCCAGTCATCACCAGACCCTTCCATTACTGTATAATGTCACAGCAGTGTCACCTCTCCAGTCATCACCAGACCCTTCCATTACTGTATAATGTCACAGCAGTGTCACCTCTCCAGTCATCACCAGACTCCTCCATTACTGTATAATGTCCCAGCAGTGTCACCTCTCCAGTCATCACCAGACCCCTCCATTACTGTATAATGTCCCAGCAGTGTCACCTCTCCAGTCATCACCAGACCCCTCCATTACTGTATAATGTCCCAGCAGAGTCACCTCTCCAGTCATTACCAGACCCCTCCATTACTGTATAATGTCCCAGCATTCCCAGCAGTGTCACCTCTCCAGTCATCACCAGACCCCTCCATTACTGTATAATGTCCAAGCAGTGTCACCTCTCCAGTCATCACCAGACCCCTCCATTACTGTATAATGTCCCAGCAGGGTCACCTCTCCAGTCATCACCAGACCCCTCCATTACTATATAATGTCCCAGCAGTGTCACCTCTCCAGTCATCACCAGACCCCTCCATTACTGTATAATGTCCCAGCAGTGTCACCTCTCTAATCATCACCAGACCCCTCCATTACTGTATAATGTCCCAGCAGTGTCACCTCTCTAATCATCACCAGACCCCTCCATTACTGTATAATGTCCCAGCAGTGTCACCTCTCCAGTCATCACCAGATCCCTCCATTACTGTATAATTTCCCAGCAGTGTCACCTCTCCAGTCATCACCAGACCCCTCCATTACTGTATAATGTCCCAGCAGGGTCACCTCTCCAGTCAGCAGCTCCATCATCTTGTTGATGAGTTCTTGGATCTTCTGTTCATCCATTTCCTCATGTATCAGGGAGTGAGGTGGGGGCCCCGGGATTGGGCTCAGGGTTCCTCCCTATCCTTCACACACAGGGGCCCCACAGCGCCCACTAGAGGACTTCTTCACTACTGTGTAATCCTGTGTATGGAGAGACACATTAATATCACTACATACATTCCCAGAATCCCTCACCTCTCCAGTCATATCCATCTGTTATTACATAGATAAGAATGAGGTCATGTGACATCACTCCCAGAATCCCTCACCTCTCCAGTCATATCCATCTGTTATTACATAGATAAGAATGAGGTCATGTGACATCACTCCCAGAATCCCTCACCTCTCCAGTCATATCCATCTGTTATTACATAGATGAGAATGAGGTCATGTGACATCACTCCCAGAATCCCTCACCTCTCCAGTAAGCCGGAAGAGTATCTGTAGGGTGAGGTTTATGATCCTGTCGGCCATCTTGTTCCTGTCTCTCTCCATGGTTGTTGGGTCATCCAGGAGAATTCTCTTATATAGAAGATATCAGCAGAGGATTCTGGATTGGAGAAACCTGAAGGGAAGAAGAGGAGACGATGATAAACCGCACCAGATTCTATGGAGAAATAAAATCCATTTCCTGGAGATAATCTGAGGAAACATCTGAGGAGACATTATAGTCACAATCATGGAGGCTGTAAACCTAGTCAGGGGATCCATCATAGTCTGGGGCGGAGTAATGGGGGATGGGCAGAATATGGAGACAGGAATCCACCGTCCATGTTATCCAGGTAATACCAGAAGCCACGAGTGGTGAGAAGAGGGAAATGGTGGACAAAGTGTCTGAGGACTCTTGATCATCCAGTAGATGTGACCTGTCATGGTCGGAGGTCAGGAGGTCACTGTCCTATGTCACCCACCTTCTCTTACCATCCTATTTTAACTATAGTCAGTTATCCTGATGCCAACTAGGTGTTTACCCCGACCACTGGAGGGCGCCAAATATCAGGAGTCCAGACAATAAACAGTTACACGTATAAGGGATTTGGTGACACCGCACTGGAATCATTGATAAAGGGATCATCCATCTGGGATATTTCCACTCAGGATCGAGACCTTCTGCCTCCTACTAATCCCAAGGATTTCCTCACATTATCACCTTCTATTATATACATACGTATACGCTTATTGTGAGCGGGTTTACCTCATCTCACCTTCTCTCATAGTGGACTGAGGACATCTACACCTGATATTCCTTCATTGTATGTATCCCACTGCGAACAAACCATTGTGCCTGCCCTCAGGGGGTGTAAAGACCTTCACTCAGAGCAAACATGGCGGAAACATTACAACAACGAGACACAAACAAACCATTGTGCCTCCCCTCAGGGGTGTAAAGACCTTCACTCAGAGCAAACATGGCAGAAACATTACAACAACGAGACACAAACAAACCATTGTGCCTCCCCTCAGGGGTGTAAAGACCTTCACTCAGAGCAAACATGGCGGAAACATTACAACGAGACACAAACAAACCATTGTGCCTCCCCTCAGGGGGTGTAAAGACCTTCACTCAGAGCAAACATGGCGGAAACATTACAACAACGAGACACAAACAAACCATTGTGCCTCCCCTCAGGGGTGTAAAGACCTTCACTCAGAGCAAACATGGCGGAAACATTACAACAACGAGACACAAACAAACCATTGTGCCTCCCCCTCAGGGGTGTAAAGACCTTCACTCAGAGCAAACATGGCGGAAACATTACAACAACGAGACACAAACCATTGTGCCTCCCCTCAGGGGTGTAAAGACCTTCACTCAGAGCAAACATGGCGGAAACATTACAACAACGAGACACAAACAAACCATTGTGCCCCCCCTCAGGGGTGTAAAGACCTTCACTCAGACCAAACATGGCGGAAACATTACAACAACGAGACACAAACAAACCATTGTGCCTCCCCTCAGGGGTGTAAAGACCTTCACTCAGAGCAAACATGGCGGAAACATTACAACAACGAGACACAAACAAACCATTGTGCCTCCCCTCAGGGGTGTAAAGACCTTCACTCAGAGCAAACATGGCGGAAACATTACAACAACGAGACACAAACAAACCATTGTGCCTCCCCTCAGGGGTGTAAAGACCTTCACTCAGAGCAAACATGGCGGAAACATTACAACAACGAGACACAAACCATTGTGCCCCCCCTCAGGGGTGTAAAGACCTTCACTCAGAGCAAACATGGCGGAAACATTACAACAACGAGACACAAACAAACCATTGTGCCTCCCCTCAGGGGGTGTAAAGACCTTCACTCAGAGCAAACATGGCGGAAACATTACAACAACGAGACACAAACAAACCATTGTGCCTCCCCTCAGGGGTGTAAAGACCTTCACTCAGAGCAAACATGGCGGAAACATTACAACAACGAGACACAAACAAACCATTGTGCCTCCCCTCAGGGGTGTAAAGACCTTCACTCAGAGCAAACATGGCGGAAACATTACAACAACAAGACACAAACAAACCATTGTGCCTCCCCTCAGGGGTGTAAAGACCTTCACTCAGAGCAAACATGGCGGAAACATTACAACAACGAGACACAAACAAACCATTGTGCCTCCCCTCAGGGGTGTAAAGACCTTCACTCAGAGCAAACATGGCGGAAACATTACAACAACGAGACACAAACAAACCATTGTGCCCCCCCTCAGGGGTGTAAAGACCTTCACTCAGACCAAACATGGCGGAAACATTACAACAACGAGACACAAACAAACCATTGTGCCTCCCCTCAGGGGTGTAAAGACCTTCACTCAGAGCAAACATGGCGGAAACATTACAACAACGAGACACAAACAAACCATTGTGCCTCCCCTCAGGGGTGTAAAGACCTTCACTCA
Source organism: Hyla sarda (assembly GCF_029499605.1). Taxonomy (NCBI): domain Eukaryota; kingdom Metazoa; phylum Chordata; class Amphibia; order Anura; family Hylidae; genus Hyla; species Hyla sarda. The sequence goes on from NW_026607593.1 coordinate 662,137, forward strand.
GAGCAAACATGGCGGAAACATTACAACAACGAGACACAAACAAACCATTGTGCCTCCCCTCAGGGGTGTAAAGACCTTCACTCAGAGCAAACATGGCGGAAACATTACAACAACGAGACACAAACCATTGTGCCCCCCCTCAGGGGTGTAAAGACCTTCACTCAGAGCAAACATGGCGGAAACATTACAACAACGAGACACAAACAAACCATTGTGCCTCCCCTCAGGGGGTGTAAAGACCTTCACTCAGAGCAAACATGGCGGAAACATTACAACAACGAGACACAAACAAACCATTGTGCCTCCCCTCAGGGGTGTAAAGACCTTCACTCAGAGCAAACATGGCGGAAACATTACAACAACGAGACACAAACAAACCATTGTGCCTCCCCTCAGGGGGTGTAAAGACCTTCACTCAGAGCAAACATGGCGGAAACATTACAACAACGAGACACAAACAAACCATTGTGCCTCCCCTCAGGGGTGTAAAGACCTTCACTCAGAGCAAACATGGCGGAAACATTACAACAACAAGACACAAACAAACCATTGTGCCTCCCCTCAGGGGTGTAAAGACCTTCACTCAGAGCAAACATGGCGGAAACATTACAACAACGAGACACAAACAAACCATTGTGCCTCCCCTCAGGGGTGTAAAGACCTTCACTCAGAACAAACATGGCGGAAACATTACAACAACGAGACACAAACAAACCATTGTGCCTCCCCTCAGGGGGTGTAAAGACTTTTTCTGACATGGTCACATGACACTTCTCTGTGCTTTTCGTACTTTAGTTCACATAAAGCGTCGGTGGGATCATAGTTGAATGGATCCGCGTCACAATGGGAATTATTGTCCAGAATCCGGGCAGAAAGCCAATCTGGTCTCCAGGGTTGGGACGACACTATGTCGGGAGTTTGAATCCTGATGGGGATGTTGTCCCTCCAGGTGCCCACATTATAGACCCTTCTCATCTGGAACACGTTGTTTGTGGTAAGAAATGGGAAGGAACAGAGGGGCCCCGAGCAGAGAAGGCTGAGGAAGAAGCCTCTGAGGAGAGACCATATGTTACCACTGTGCCTCGTGTGCAGTCTGTGCGGCCGTAAGGAAGGAGGTAGAAGCAGCCACCGGGACCACAGCGGCGGCCATCTTAGATTGCTGTATGGAAGAAATGACTAATACCCAGAGAAGAAATTAACCAGATGACAGGATGGGCGGGGAGGTGACCTGCAGCCCTTCACTATACAAACACGCCTCATTCCATAGACCTGCATTGAGAGGGCGTGACGGAACGAGGGGCGGGGCTTTGCCAGCACAACCCACGCTCCAATCGTTCTGAACACTGGGGCAGCAGAGTACCCCTTTATTGTGTTAATCATTAGCGGCGAGTCCTAGCTGCTTATAGCTCCTAAGCTCTAAATCCCATATGGGGTGCAGGGCGTAAATTAGGGCTGGGCGTTACACCGGTTCATACCGAATACCGTCATTTTTGTGCTGCACGATATGAATTTTAACCCATTCCGCAATACCGGTTGGGCCCCTTCCCCTCGGGAGAGTAATGAATGAATCAGCCCAGCGCAGCGCTGTCCCCACATCGGGGAACTAATCAACAGTCACCCGCGAGCGCTGTTCTGCCCCCCAATTAATTATCAGCCCAGCGCTGTCCCCATCGGGGTAAATACTGATATGTCACCCGCATGCGCTGCCCTCCTCATCCTCCTGTTTGTTGCAGCCGCCGGCGTTGACATTCTATACCAGTGGTCTTCAACCTGCCGACGGCTGTCCGGGCATGCTGGGAGTTGTAGTTTTGCAACATCTGGAGGTCGGCAGGTTGAAGACCACTGCTCTATACTGTGTGTTATCCCTATGCCCGGGCTGCAAAAAGTAAACAAAATAAACTTTAACTCACCTCCCGTTGGTCCGGTACCGGCCTCATCTGCTTCCTAGTGAATGGAACGTCGGACAGCCGTCAGCCTATCACCGGCCACTGATAGGCTGAGCCCACTGTCATGTAAGAAGACGCCCAGAGCTTCTTACATGACAGTGGGCTCAGCCTATCAGGGGCCAAGGCGGAACATCGCTGCGGCCGGTGATAGGCTGACGGCTGTCCGACATTCCCGTCCCTAGCGTAAGGCCAACGTCGGAACATGCGTGAGTTTATTTTGTTTACCTTGTGTCAGCGCCGGCGGCCGCAACAAACAGCACGAGGAGGGCAGCGGGTGACATGTGATGGGGGCAGCGCTGGGCTGATAATTTATGTTGGGGGGGGGGCAGAATAGCGCAGTGCTGGGCTAATTAATTTTTGTTGGGGGAGGGGCAGAATAGCGTAGCGCTGGGCTGATAATTAATTTGGGGGGGGAGGAAATACCGTTACATACCGTGGAACCGCCGAAAGTTACAAAAATACCGTGATACGCACATTTGGTCATACCGCCCAGCTCTAGCGTAAATGTACCGCATGTTCATAAAGGAGTTCTGTAGGGACCCCCTGCGATCTCTTATACGGGGCCGCGACAGTCCACAGGAAGGGGGCGAGCCAACCCCTGCACGGAGTGGTGGCCAAAACGCCCCAACCATGTATCCCATAGAAATACATGGAGGAAGTGCTTCGGCAGCGGCTTCCTGCGAACTGATGGGGACCCGTACAGGAGATCGCGGGGGATCCCAGCAGTTGGACACCCGCAATCTATAACTAATGTTATTTTTCACTGCCCTAGTCCTTTAAGGGTTAATAACATCCCCAATAATCCTGATCTGATGGTGACCGCACACACATACCTGTATCTGTAGAGGAGCCGTGTGCTTACAGGACCTGCGATGATGTCACCGTCATGTGATCAGTCACATGGAGGAGGAGGAGGAATCACATGATCAGGGGCTGCTGCTCTGAGAGATCTTCACACACAACACAACAGCAGTGACTGCCCCACCAGGACCTGCTCTGTATCTGCTACATGCTGGAGGTGTAGGACCTGTGATGATGTCACAATCATGTGACCAGTACATTTGGGGGCAAAGTTTACCAGTATAGAAGTGACTGTGGGTGAAGGACCTGTAGGGAGGATCATGTGACATTAGTGGGCGGGGTTGAGCAATTCAGGACATAAGAGATTGTAGTTGAAGGACCTGTGATGATGGTCATGTGACAGCAGAGTCCTGCATACACTGAGCAGATGAGCCTAGAGCAGCAGCCCCTGATCATGTGACTCCTCCTCCTCCATGTGACTGATCACATGACGGTGACATCATCGCAGGTCCTGTAAGTACACGGCTCCTCTATAGATACAGGTAGGTGTGTTCTCTCCCTGTCAGGATTCCCTTACGTCCCTCCAGCAGCACAGATGGTATATTCCTCCCCCCCCCCCGCACACTGGTATGACCCATGCATTGTACTGACAATAAAACCTTACAAGGGTTAATCGCACCCCCTCCCCTATATAGAGGCCGATCCCCTCATCCTATGATTTCTCCTTTGGGGATTATTTTTATGTATTTTTGTGTTTTTTTTACTTTAATATTATTTTATCTTTGCTCCTGGTGAGAGAAGGGTTAATATATTGTCTTGTTTCTGCTGCTGTTTGTGTTATTCCGCCATCTTTACTCATTTCCTATATCTCCGCCCAGTTGGCCCCCAGCTAGAAGCCCCGCCCTCCTGTCCTTGTGGCCCTATTCCTGTTATGTCTTTACCTCTAATATGTCAGGTTCTTCTTCTCCTTCTGGTTCTCTCCCCGCGGTGTCCACATGTCTCCCCGGCCGCCGCCATCTTGTAGAAGGAGGTTTATGGAGAACTGGGCCGACTCCTCTGTGGATCCAGGCTCTGCCGACACGCCCCCTCCCATAGACATGAATGGAGGGGGTGTGGCTGTGATGTCGCGAGGGGGCGTGGCTGTGACATCACGAGGGGGTGTGGCTGTGACATCACGAGGGGGTGTGGCTGTGACATCACGAGGGTGTGTGGCTGTGACGTCACGAGGGGGTGTGGCTGTGCCATCATGAGGGGGTGTGGCTGTGTCATCAAGAGGGGGTGTGGCTGTAATGTCATGAGGGGGTGTGGCTGTCAGATCATGAGGGGGTGTGGCTTTAATGTCACGAGGGTGTGTGTCTGTGACGTCACGAGGGGGTGTGGCTGTGACATCACGAGGGGGAGTGGCTGTGACATCATGAGGGGGTGTGGCTGAGACATCATGAGAGGGTGTGACTGTGTCATCACAAGGGGGTGTGGCTGTGACTTCACGAGAGGGTGTGGCTGTGACATCACAAGGGGGTGTGGCTGTGACTTCACGAGGGGGTGTGGCTGTGATATCATGAGGGTGTGTGGCTGTGACATGAGGGGGTTTGGCTGTGACATCACAAGGGGGTGTGGCTGTGACTTCACGAGGGGGTGTGGCTGTGATATCATGAGGGTGTGTGGCTGTGACATCACGAGGGGGTGCGGCTGTGACATCATGAGGGTGTGTGGCTGTGACATCATGAGGGGGTTTGGCTGTGACATCACAAGGGGGTGTGGCTGTGACTTCACGAGGGGGTGTGGCTGTGACTTCACGAGGGGGTGTGGCTGTGATATCATGAGGGTGTGTGGCTGTGACATCACGAGGGGGTGTGGCTGTGACATCACGAGGGGGTGTGGCTGTGATGTGACACAATGAACCCCTATAAAGGTGACTCCGCCCCCAGACATCTTCTCCTCTCTCTGAGGGAGGGGACAGACATTGATCTATAGATAAAATATAGTAAAATGATACATTAACCCTTCATCTCCCACATCCTATAAATCTTCCCATCTCCTCCGGCTCTGGTGTCCAAGGTGATAGATTAGTCGCCATCCATGAGTCTCATGATAGATTCTACCAGACGTGGCCCCCGTGGATGTGATTCCAGGATCCTGTGGAGTCGCCGTCCTGTTGTGTCCTCCAGCGTGTTCTCTGCTATATTGCTGGGTCATGTGATTGGTCGTCCATTCCCGCCTTATGCTCCTCCCCCCCCTTGTTTCCCTTCACCCTCTATCCTCCCTTTTCCTTCTCTTTTCTTTACGTTTACCTTCTTGTCTTTCTTTTCGTGTTCTCGGTGTTTGTTGTTCTGTATTTGATTCTGAAAGATTTTCTGGTAAATTTCGGAGGACGTCATCATAGAGGAGAACTCATCCGAAATCATTGTGACTATAATGTCTCCTCAGATGTTTCCCCAGATTATCTCCAGGAAATGGATTTTATTTCTCCATAGAATCTGGTGCAGTTTATCATCGTCTCCTCTTCTTCCCTTCAGGTTTCTCCAATCCAGGATCCTCTGCTGATATCTTCTATATAAGAGAATTCTCCTGGATGACCCATCAACCATGGAGAGAGACAGGAACAATATGGCCGACAGGATCATAAACCTCACCCTACAGATACTCTTCCGGCTTACTGGAGAGGTGAGGGATTCTGGGAGTGATGTCACATGACCTCATTCTTATCTATGTAATAACAGATGGATATGACTGGAGAGGTGAGGGATTCTGGGAGTGATGTCACATGACCTCATTCTTATCTATGTAATAACAGATGGATATGACTGGAGAGGTGAGGGATTCTGAGAGTGATGTCACATGACCTCATTCTTATCTATATAATAACAAATGGATATGACTGGAGAGAGGTGAGGGATTCTAGGAGTGATGTCACATGACCTCATTCTTATCTATGTAATAACAGATGGATATGACTGGAGAGGTGAGGGATCCTGGGAGTGAGGTCACATGACCTCATTCTTATCTATGTAATAACAGATGGATATGACTGGAGAGGTGAGGGATTCTGGGAGTGATGTCACATGACCTCATTCTTATCTATGTAATAACAGATGGATATGACTGGAGAGGTGAGGGATTCTGGGAGTGATGTCACATGACCTCATTCTTATCTATGTAATAACAGATGGATATGACTGGAGAGGTGAGGGATTCTGGGAGTGATGTCACATGACCTCATTCTTATCTATGTAATAACAGATGGATATGACTGGAGAGGTGAGGGATTCTGGGAGTGATGTCACATGACCTCATTCTTATCTATGTAATAACAGATGGATATGACTGGAGAGGTGAGGGATTCTGGGAATGTATGTAGTGATATTAATGTGTCTCTCCATACACAGGATTACACAGTAGTGAAGAAGTCCTCTAGTGGGCGCTGTCGGGCCCCTGTGTGTGAAGGATGGAGAAGAACCCTGAGCCCAATCCCGGGGCCCCCACCTCACTCCCTGATACATGAGGAAATGGATGAACAGAAGATCCTAGCACTCATCAACAAGATGGTGGAGCTGCTGACTGGAGAGGTGACCCTGCTGGGACATTATACAGTAATGGAGGGGTCTGGTGATGACTGGAGAGGTGACACTGCTGGGAATGCTGAGACATTATACAGTAATGGGGGGGTCTGGTGATGACCGGAGAGGTGACACTGCTGGGACATTATACAGTAATGGAGGGGTCTGGTGATGACTGGAGAGGTGACACTGCTGGGACATTATACAGTAATGGAGGGGTCTGGTGATGACTGGAGAGGTGACACTGCTGGGACATTATACAGTAATGGAGGGGTCTGGTGATGACTGGAGAGGTGACACTGCTGGGACATTATACAGTAATGGAGGGGTCTGGTGATGACTGGAGAGGTGACACTGCTGGGACATTATATAGTAATGGAGGGGTCTGGTGATGACTGGAGAGGTGACACTGCTGGGACATTATACAGTAATGGAGGGGTCTGGTGATGACTGGAGAGGTGACACTGCTGGGACATTATACAGTAATGGAGGGGTCTGGTGATGACTGGAGAGGTGACACTGCTGGGACATTATACAGTAATGGAGGGGTCTGGTGATGACTGGAGAGGTGACACTGCTGGGACATTATACAGTAATGGAGGGGTCTGGTGATGACTGGAGAGGTGACACTGCTGGGACATTATACAGTAATGGAGGGGTCTGGTGATGACTGGAGAGGTGACACTGCTGGGACATTATACAGTAATGGAGGGGTCTGGTGATGACTGGAGAGGTGACACTGCTGGGACATTATACAGTAATGGAGGGGTCTGGTGATGACTGGAGAGGTGACCCTGCTGGGACATTATACAGTAATGGAGGGGTCTGGTGATGACTGGAGAGGTGACACTGCTGGGACATTATACAGTAATAGAGGGGTCTGGTGATGACTGGAGAGGTGACACTGCTGGGACATTATACAGTGATGGAGGGGTCTGGTGATGACTGGAGAGGTGACACTGCTGGGACATTATACAGTAATGGAGGGGTCTGGTGATGACTGGAGAGGTGACCCTGCTGGGACATTATACAGTAATGGAGGGGTCTGGTGATGACTGGAGAGGTGACACTGCTGGGACATTATGCAGTAATGGAGGGGTCTGGTGATGACTGGAGAGGTGACACTGCTGGGACATTATACAGTAATGGAGGGGTCTGGTGATGACTGGAGAGGTGACACTGCTGGGACATTATACAGTAATGGAGGGGTCTGGTGATGACTGGAGAGGTGACCCTGCTGGGACATTATACAGTAATGGAGGGGTCTGGTGATGACTGGAGAGGTGACACTGCTGGGACATTATACAGTAATGGAGGGGTCTGGTGATGACTGGAGAGGTGACACTGCTGGGAATGCTGGGACATTATACAGTAATGGAGGGGTCTGGTGATGACTGGAGAGGTGACACTGCTGGGACATTATACAGTAATGGAGGGGTCTGGTGATGACTGGAGAGGTGACACTGCTGGGACATTATACAGTAATGGAGGGGTCTGGTGATGACTGGAGAGGTGACACTGCTGGGACATTATACAGTAATGGAGGGGTCTGGTGATGACTGGAGAGGTGACCCTGCTGGGACATTATACAGTAATGGAGGGGTCTGGTGATGACTGGAGAGGTGACACTGCTGGGACATTATACAGTAATAGAGGGGTCTGGTGATGACTGGAGAGGTGACACTGCTGGGACATTATACAGTGATGGAGGGGTCTGGTGATGACTGGAGAGGTGACACTGCTTGGGACATTATACAGTAATGGAGGGGTCTGGTGATGACTGGAGAGGTGACCCTGGCTGTGGACATTATACAGTAATGGAGGGGTCTGGTGATGACTGGAGAGGTGACACTGCTGGGGACATTATACAGTAATGGAGGGGTCTGGTGATGACTGGAGAGGTGACACTGCTGGGAATGCTGGGACATTATACAGTAATGGAGGGGTCTGGTGATGACTGGAGAGGTGACACTGCTGGGAATGCTGGGACATTATACAGTAATGGAGGGGTCTGGTGATGACTGGAGAGGTGACACTGCTGGGAATGCTGGGACATTATACAGTAATGGAGGGGTCTCGGTGATGACTGGAGAGGTGACACTGCTGGGACATTATACAGTAATGGAGGGGTCTGGTGATGACTGGAGAGGTGACACTGCTGGGACATTATACAGTAATGGAGGGGTCTGGTGATGACTGGAGAGGTGACACTGCTGGAATGCTGGGACATTATACAGTAATGGAGGGGTCTGGTGATGACTGGAGAGGTGACACTGCTGGGACATTATACAGTAATGGAGGGGTCTGGTGATGACTGGAGAGGTGACACTGCTGGGACATTATACAGTAATGGAGGGGTCTGGTGATGACTGGAGAGGTGACCCTGGACTGCTGGGACATTATACAGTAATGGAGGGGTCTGGTGATGACTGGAGAGGTGACACTGCTGGGGACATTATACAGTAATGGAGGGGTCTGGTGATGACTGGAGAGGTGACACTGGATGCTGGGACATTATACAGTAATGGAGGGGTCTGGTGATGACTGGAGAGGTGACACTGCTGGGAATGCTTGGGACATTATACAGTAATGGAGGGGTCTGGTGATGACCGGAGAGGTGACACTGCTGGGACATTATACAGTAATGGAGGGGGTCTGGTGATGACTGGAGACTGCTGGGACATTATACAGTAATGGAGGGGTCTGGTGATGACTGGAGAGGTGACACTGCTGGGACATTATACAGTAATGGAGGGGTCTGGTGATGACTGGAGAGGTGACACTGCTGGGACATTATACAGTAATGGAGGGGTCTGGTGATGACTGGAGAGGTGACACTGCTGGGACATTATACAGTAATGGAGGGGTCTGGTGATGACTGGAGAGGTGACACTGCTGGGACATTATACAGTAATGGAGGGGTCTGGTGATGACTGGAGAGGTGACACTGCTGGGACATTATATAGTAATGGAGGGGTCTGGTGATGACTGGAGAGGTGACACTGCTGGGACATTATACAGTAATGGAGGGGTCTGGTGATGACTGGAGAGGTGACACTGCTGGGACATTATACAGTAATGGAGGGGTCTGGTGATGACTGGAGAGGTGACACTGCTGGGACATTATACAGTAATGGAGGGGTCTGGTGATGACTGGAGAGGTGACACTGCTGGGACATTATACAGTAATGGAGGGGTCTGGTGATGACTGGAGAGGTGACACTGCTGGGACATTATACAGTAATGGAGGGGTCTGGTGATGACTGGAGAGGTGACACTGCTGGGACATTATACAGTAATGGAGGGGTCTGGTGATGACTGGAGAGGTGACACTGCTGGGACATTATACAGTAATGGAGGGGTCTGGTGATGACTGGAGAGGTGACCCTGCTGGGACATTATACAGTAATGGAGGGGTCTGGTGATGACTGGAGAGGTGACACTGCTGGGACATTATACAGTAATAGAGGGGTCTGGTGATGACTGGAGAGGTGACACTGCTGGGACATTATACAGTGATGGAGGGGTCTGGTGATGACTGGAGAGGTGACACTGCTGGGAATGCTGGGACATTATACAGTAATGGAGGGGTCTGGTGATGACTGGAGAGGTGACACTGCTGGGACATTATACAGTAATGGAGGGGTCTGGTGATGACTGGAGAGGTGACCCTGCTGGTACATTATACAGTAATGGAGGGGTCTGGTGATGACTGGAGAGGTGACACTGCTGGGACATTATGCAGTAATGGAGGGGTCTGGTGATGACTGGAGAGGTGACACTGCTGGGACATTATACAGTAATGGAGGGGTCTGGTGATGACTGGAGAGGTGACACTGCTGGGACATTATACAGTAATGGAGGGGTCTGGTGATGACTGGAGAGGTGACCCTGCTGGGACATTATACAGTAATGGAGGGGTCTGGTGATGACTGGAGAGGTGACACTGCTGGGACATTATACAGTAATGGAGGGGTCTGGTGATGACTGGAGAGGTGACACTGCTGGGAATGCTGGGACATTATACAGTAATGGAGGGGTCTGGTGATGACTGGAGAGGTGACACTGCTGGGAATGCTGGGACATTATACAGTAATGGAGGGGTCTCGTGATGACTGGAGAGGTGACACTGCTGGGACATTATACAGTAATGGAGGGGTCTGGTGATGACTGGAGAGGTGACACTGCTGGGACATTATACAGTAATGGAGGGGTCTGGTGATGACTGGAGAGGTGACACTGCTGGGAATGCTGGGACATTATACAGTAATGGAGGGGTCTGGTGATGACTGGAGAGGTGACACTGCTGGGACATTATACAGTAATGGAGGGGTCTGGTGATGACTGGAGAGGTGACACTGCTGGGACATTATACAGTAATGGAGGGGTCTGGTGATGACTGGAGAGGTGACACTGCTGGGACATTATACAGTAATGGAGGGGTCTGGTGATGACTGGAGAGGTGACACTGCTGGGAATGCTGGGACATTATACAGTAATGGAGGGGTCTGGTGATGACTGGAGAGGTGACACTGCTGGGAATGCTGGGACATTATACAGTAATGGAGGGGTCTGGTGATGACTGGAGAGGTGACACTGCTGGGACATTATATAGTAATGGAGGGGTCTGGTGATGACTGGAGAGGTGACACTGCTGGGACATTATACAGTAATGGAGGGGTCTGGTGATGACTGGAGAGGTGACACTGCTGGGACATTATACAGTAATGGAGGGGTCTGGTGATGACTGGAGAGGTGACACTGCTGGGAATGCTGGGACATTATACAGTAATGGAGGGGTCTGGTGATGACTGGAGAGGTGACACTGCTGGGACATTATACAGTAATGGAGGGGTGTGGTGATGACTGGAGAGGTGACACTGCTGGGACATTATACAGTAATGGAGGGGTCTGGTGATGACTGGAGAGGTGACACTGCTGGGACATTATACAGTAATGGAGGGGTCTGGTGATGACTGGAGAGGTGACACCGCTGGGACATTATACAGTAATGGAGGGGTCCGGTGATGACTGGAGAGGTGACACTGCTGGGACATTATACAGTAATGGAGGGGTCTGGTGATGACTGGAGAGGTGACACTGCTGGGACATTATATAGTAATGGAGGGGTCTGGTGATGACTGGAGAGGTGACACTGCTGGGACATTATACAGTAATGGAGGGGTCTGGTGATGACTGGAGAGGTGACACTGCTGGGAATGCTGGGACATTATACAGTAATGGAGGGGTCTGGTGATGACTGGAGAGGTGACACTGCTGGGACATTATACAGTAATGGAGGAGTCTGGTGATGACTGGAGAGGTGACACTGCTGGGACATTATACAGTAATGGAGGGTCTGGTGATGACTGGAGAGGTGACACCGCTGGGACATTATACAGTAATGGAGGGGTCCGGTGATGACTGGAGAGGTGACACTGCTGGGACATTATACAGTAATGGAGGGGTCTGGTGATGACTGGAGAGGTGACACTGCTGGGACATTATACAGTAATGGAGGGGTCTGGTGATGACTGGAGAGGTGACACTGCTGGGACATTATACAGTAATCGAGGGGTCTGGTGATGACTGGAGAGGTGACACTGCTGGGAATGCTGGGACATTATACAGTAATGGAGGGGTCTGGTGATGACTGGAGAGGTGACACTGCTGTTAATGCTGGGACATTATACAGTAATGGAGGGGGTCTGGTGATGACTGGAGAGGTGACACTGCTGGGAATGCTGGGACATTATATAGTAATGGAGGGGTCTGGTGATGACTGGAGAGGTGACACTGCTGGGACATTTTACAGTAATGGAGGGGTCTGGTGATGACTGGAGAGGTGACACTGCTGTTAATGCTGGGACATTATACAGTAATGGAGGGGGTCTGGTGATGACTGGAGAGGTGACACTGCTGGGAATGCTGGGACATTATACAGTAATGGAGGGGTCTGGTGATGACTGGAGAGGTGACACTGCTGGGACATTATACAGTAATGGGGGGGTCTGGTGATGACTGGAGAGGTGACACTGCTGGGACATTATACAGTAATGGAGGGGTCTGGTGATGACTGGAGAGGTGACACTGCTGGGAATGCTGGGACATTATACAGTAATGGAGGGGTCTGGTGATGACTGGAGAGGTGACACTGCTGGGAATGCTGGGACATTATACAGTAATGGAGGGGTCTGGTGATGACTGGAGAGGTGACACTGCTGGGACATTATACAGTAATGGAGGGGTCTGGTGATGACTGGAGAGGTGACACTGCTGGGAATGCTGGGACATTATACAGTAACACCACTGGAGGGGTCGGGGTGATGACTGTATCATTGTGTGTCAGGTTCCTATAAGGTGTCAGGACGTGGCGGTCTATTTCTCCATGGAGGAGTGGGAGTATGTAGAAGGACACAAGGATCAGTACAAGGATCAGGTCATGATGGAGGATCAGCAGCCCCTCACATCACCAGGTAATAGACATGACTATATACACACGTCCTCTCATTATTTGTATGTAAAGAATGAATTCAGTCTCTGTATGTGTTCCCTACAGTCACATCCAGTAAGAGAACAGCACCAGAGAGGTGTCCCCGTCCTCTTCTTCCACAGGATGATCAGGTAGATGGAGATATTCCCTATGATCTGTAGAAGGGCTGTGAAGCTCTTGTGGTCAGTCCCCTCACCCTCCATGACTCCTCATCTCCTGCTCATCTATAACATCCCACGTGACTTCTCCTACTGTCTGATGACTTTTACTATATTTCTTTCACATCTTATGAATCAGGGAGAAGATCTGAACAATATTAATGCTCCAGAGACACATGTGAGCGGTGATGAGCAGTATAAGGAGGACATTCCGACAGGAAAAGATCTGAACCATATTAATGCTACAGATATGAAGGAAGAAGAAGAGACAGATGTGAGCAGTGATGAGCAGTATAAGGAGGACGTTCCTACAGGTAACCGCCCAGGTGAGTAGTAACAACTTAATATAGAGAAGAGTCACAGATTCTTCTGCTGTAATAATTGTGTAGAATTCTTTAATCTCTCTGTCCTGTCTCTTCTGTATATTCTTCTATTCAGCCAAAATGCAAACTAATGTGATACTACAGCTGGAATATGGACAAGAAATATCCCTATGTGTACGAGGCCATCACACCCGCTCCCATAGACTTGCACTGAGGGGGTATGGTGTGACATCATGACCCCCGCAGCCCACACCCAGCGTTTGGAACTAAATGTTCTGACCGCTGGGGCAGTGGAGTACCCCTTTAATCTCCCTGTCCGTTCTCCCTCTGCGGCAGAACAGCTCATGTCCATGTATCAGAGATCTCGAAGAGCTCTTGTCTTTCACTATTCTAGTTGACACCATTCAGATAGATCACTATTTTGGGACCCTTTGAGGAGGCCTTCTGTCAGATTGTCGCCTCGCCTTTCATTCCCCCCTCACGCCTCCCATGCCTCCCTCACCTCCCATGTCCCCCTCACCTCCCATGCCTCCCTCACCTCCCATGCCCCCCTCGCCTCCCATGCCCCCCTCGCCTCCCATGCCCCCCATGCCTCCCTCGCCTCTTATGCCTCCCTCACCTCTTATGCCTTCCTTGATCATATAGTGACGGGATAATACTACCGTACTGATACTGAATAAAACCCCTGTACGCAGACCACTATCACCCTATCCTCTTAAGGACGCAGGGTGCACCCGCTCCCGTGCTGTAACACAGGGTCGGGCCCGACACCTAGCAATGACCGGGACCAGTGGCTAATACCGGACATCACTGATTGCGCTGATGCCTAGTATTAACCCTTTAGACGCGGCGATTAAAGTTGATTGCCGCATCTAAAATAAAAAATAAATGCTTCCTGGCAGCTCAGTCAGGCTGATTGGGGACACCGTGGTGAATCCGTGATGTCCCGATCAGCTGTGAGGACGTGGAGGGTCCCCACCTGCCTCCTCGGCGTCCGATCGTCGTCGCTCTATTGCTCCATGCCTGAGATCCAGACAGTGGAGCGCCGATAACACTGATCAATGCTATTCTATGGCACAGAACAGTGTCTGCAATCAAAGCATTGTATGTAATAGTCTCCTATGGGGGATATAAATGTGTAAAAAAATATAGTTAATGAATTTGATTTAACCCCTTCCCTAATGAAAGTTTGAATCGCCCCCTTTTCCCATTAAAAATTTTTTTAAAGAAAAATAAATATAAACGTGTGCTATCACCGCGTGGGTAAATGTCCGAACTATAAAAATATATCGTCAATAGCGAACACGTAAAAAAAAAAATTCCAAAGTCCAAAATAGCATATTTTCTGTCGCTTTTTATACCATAAAAAAATGTGTAAAAAGCGATCAAAAAGTCAGATTAAAACAACAATAGTACCGATAAAAACTTCAGATCAGGGCGCAAAAAAAGAGCCCTCATACCGGCCCATACGCAGAAAAAAAAAAGTTATAGGGGTCAGAAGATGACAATTTTTAAACGTATTAATTTTCGTGCACGTAGTTATTTTTTCCAGAAGTGCGACAAAATCAAACCTATATAAGTAGGGGATCATTTTAGTCGTATGGACCTACAGAATAAAGAGAAGGTGTCATTTTTACCCAAAAATGTACTGCGTAGAAACGGAAGCTCCCAAATTTTACAAAATGGCGTTTTTTTTTATTTTGTCCCACAAATATCTTTTCACCATAGATTTTTGGGTAAAATGATTGATGTAAAATTACAAAGTACAACTGGTGGCACAAAAAAACTGTGCAAATATGGAAAAACGTTGAGTCCTTAAGGGGTTAAACCCGTTTCCACCTTAAAAGGGTACTCCAGTGGAAAAATATTTAGAAAAAATCATCTGGTGCCATAAAATTCTACAGATTTGTAAATGACTTCTATTATAAAATCCTAATCCTTCCAGTACTTATCAGCTGCTGTATGCTCCACAGGAAGTTTTTGTTTTTGCACTTTGGTTTTTTCCCTTATCACCTTCTAAAAATCATAATGCGTTCAATTTTGCACCTACAGACCCATATGAGGCTTGTTGTTTTTACGTCACCAATCGTACTTTTTAATGACAGCAATTATTTTATAACATAATCTGCGGCTAAACCAAAAAAATTTTTGTTAGGTGAAATAAAATTAAAAAAATTGCCAATTTGCCACTTTGTAGGGCTTCCGTTTTTACGCAGTGCACTTTTTGGTAAAAATAACACCTTATCTTTATTCTGTAGGTCCACACGGTAACAAGGATACCCAAGTTATATAAGTTTTATTTACTACTTTAAAAAAATTCATGCACCAACATTAATATGTTTAAAATTCTCCTCTTCTGAGCTCCATAACTTTATTTTTTTCCGTATACGCGTCTGTATGAGGGTCATTTTTTGTGCCGTGGTCTGTAGTTTTTATCGGGACCATTTCTGTTTTGATGGGACTTTTTATCGCATTTCATTAATATTTTTATGGTATATGAAGTGACCAAAAATGAAAAACTTTGGACTTTGGTATTTTTTCACCTGGACGCCATCGACAATGCGGTTTGGCTAATCTTATATTTTAATAGTTCGGACATTTATGCACACGGCGGTACCACATGGGATTTATTTTTTCTATTTAAAAAAATAATAATTTTTATTACATTTATTTAAAAAAAATGGAAATGGGGGAGGAGGGATTCAAACTTTAATTAGGGGAGGGGCTTATTCACATGTATTTACTTTTTTTATTTATTTTTTAGCCCCCATAGGGGACTATTACCTGCAATGTTCTGATTGTATATACTGATCAGTGCTATGCCATTACATTGATCATTGTTATCAGTGCTCTGCTGCTTCAGTCTTGGAGTAATAGAACACTGATCAGACGGCGAGGAGGCAGGTAAGGGCCCTCCCACCGTCCTCTCAGCTGATCGGGACATCAGGATTTTGTGGTGATAAAGGAATAAAAGGGATGAATAATTGCACCACATCATGACCACCACCATTACCACCATATAGTGACGGGATAATACTGCCATACTGATACTGAATAATACCCCTGTACACAGACTAATATCCCCCCATACAGTGCCCCCGGCTCTACACAGGCACTGCAGACCATATAAGTGATTACAGTGCAGTTACATGTAGTGAATCACAGGGGGCGTCTTCCTGAAGTCGTTCTCTTTCCTTTTCGTCCCCACAGAATCTGCCGGAGAAACATGTTAGGCACCGCACTTTTCCAGAACATTTCCCAATTCTTTCCTACCCTCAGTGCCCTAAATAGTGTAGATAATGCCAGTATGAAGGCAGATAATGGCGGTAGGTAAATAGCATTGGTAGGTAGATGGTGTAGGTAGGTACTGGTGGTAAGTAGATAGATCATTTTACCACAAAAACAAACAAAAAATACATAATGTGTGGCTTCCATTCTTATGCAGCGCACTTTTCGGTACCAATGACGTCATCTATATTGTGTCCAAACAATGACATCGATTCCCAATATATATAGGTTTTGTGTTATTGTATTATATTATTATTGTATTATAACTTTTTTGTGTAATATTTTTGTAATATTTCTGCCCCCATAACACTTTATTTTCCTATATGAGGGATCGTTATTATTTGCACCGTGATTTGTAGTTTTTGTTTCGCTTTTTATACTTTTTTTTCTCTATTTTTTATATTTGCGCCATTCACTGTGCGGTTTAATTAACAACATTATAATAGTTCAGATATTTACACCAAATATGTTTGTTTATTTTTGTTTACATAATTTTATTCCAAAAATGGGAAAAGGAAGGGGGGGGGCTGTAATCAAACTTTTATTAGGGGAGGGGCTTTTTCACATTTATTTCAATTTTTTTTAAAATATTTTATTTGCTATTTTTTATGCTATAAATCAGTGATCTGAAACCTAAGGCTCTCTGCCTGTTGCAAAACTACAACTCCCAGCATGTTGCACTATATAGTAGAATAGGTCATGGTACAACATACTGGGAGTTGTAGTTTCGGGTCGGCTGCAAAGCCAGAGGCTGTGTCAAGGAATGCTGGGAGTTGAAGTATTTAACTACATCACCCAGCATGCCTTGATACGGCCTATGGCTCTGCAGCTGACCAACCCAAAACTACTCCCAGCATGTTTCACCATATACTAGTATAGTAAAAGTAATTGTGCAGCATGCTGGTAGTCGCAGTTTTGGGTCTGCTGCAGAGGTATAGGCTGTATGAGGGCATGCTGGGTGTTGTAGTTTGTAACTGCCACTCCCAGCGTTCTTTGACTCCCAGCATTCGTGACATCACACATTCCCCCCCCCACAGCCCGCCCCCTCCAATAGACTTACATTGATAGGGCGTGGCATGACATTATGAGGGGCGGGACCGTGACATCACGATCCCCACAGCCCGAGCCCAGCGTTCGTAACAAAATGTTTTGAACACAGGAGCAGTGGAGTGCCCCTTTAAGGGGTTAAAAAGTAGTAAAGCGTAACAAAAACTATGCAAACTGAGTATCGTGATCGTATTCACCTGAGAAATAAATGTACCGCACAGTGAATGAAGGAAAAAATGTTATGGCAAAATAAGAGTTTTGGCTCTCAGAGGAAAGCTTAACCCCTTAAAGGGGTATTCCGCCCCTGGCATCTTATCCCCTATCCAAAGGATAGGGGGGATAAAATGTTAGATCGCCGCGGTCCCGCTGCTGGGGACCCCGGGGATCGCTGCTGCAGCACCCGGCCATCATTACTGCACAGAGCAAGTTCGCTCTGCACGTAATGACGGGCGATACAAGGGCCAGAGCAGCGTGACGTCATGGCTCCGCCCCTCATGACATCACAGCCCATCCCCTTAATGCAAGTCTATGGCAGGGGGTGTGAAGACCACCACGCCCCCTCTCATAGACTTGTATTGACGGGGGCGGGCCGTGACGTCATGAGGGGTGGAGCCGTGACGTAACGATGCTCCGGCCCCCGTATTGCCCGTCATTACGTGCAGAGCGATCTCGCTCTGCGCAGTAATGATAGCGGGGTGCTGCAGCAGTGATACCCGGGGTCCCCAGCAGCGGGACCCCGGCAATCTGACATCTTATCCCCTATCCTTTGGATAGGGGATAAGATGTCTAGGGGCGGAATACCCCTTTAAGGACCAGGCCATTTTACACCTTAAGGACCAGAGTGTTTTTTGCAAATCTGACCACTGTCACTTTAAACATTTATAACTCTGATGCTTTTAGTTATCATTCTGATTCCGAGATTGTTTTTTCGTGACATATTCTACTTTAACTTAATGGTAACATTTTATGGTAACTTGCATCCTTTCTTGGTGAAAAATCCCCAAATTTGATGAAAAAAAAGAAAATTTAGCATTTTTCTAACTTTGAAGCTCTCTGCTTGTAAGGAAAATGGATATTCAAAATATATTTTATATATATTTATTTATATATGGTTCACATATACAATATGTCTACTTTATGTTTGCATCATAAAATTTATGAGTTTTTACTTTTGGAAGACACCAGAGGGCTTCAAAGTTCAGCAGCAATTTTGACATTTTTCACAAAATTTTCAAACTCACTATTTTTCAGGGACCAGTTCAGTTTTGAAGTGGATTTGAAGGGTCTTTATATTAGAAATACCCCATAAAAGACCCCATTATAAAAACTACACCCCCCAAAGTATTCAAAATGACATTCAGTCAGTGTTTTAACCCTTTAGGTGTTTCACAGGAATAGCAGCAAAGTGAAGGAGAAAATTCAAAATCTTCATTTTTTACACTCACATGTTCTTGTAGACCCAATTTTTGAATTTTTGCAAGGGGTAAAAGGAGAACATTTTTACTTGTATTTGAAACCCAATTTCTCTCGAGTAAGGAAATACCTCATATGTCTATGTAAAGTGTTCAGCGGGCGCAGTAGAGGGCTCAGAAGGGAAGGAGCGACAAATGATTTTTGGGGGGCATGTCATCTTTAGGAAGCGCCTATGGTGCCAGGACAGCAAAAAAAAAAATACACATGGCATACCATTTTGGAAACTAGACCCCTCGGGGAACATAACAAGGGGTAAAGTGAACCTTAATACCCCACAGGTGATTCACGACTTTTGCATATGTAAAAAAAAAAATTTTTTTACCTAAAATGCTTGGTTTCCCAAAATTTTTACATTTTTAAAAAGGGTAATAGCAGAAAATACCCCCCAAAATTTGAAGCCCAATTTCTCCCGATTCAGAAAACACCCCATATGGGGGTGAGAAGTGCTCTGCTGGCGCACTACAGGTCTCAGAGGAGAAGGAGTCACATTTGGCTTTTTGAAAGCAAATTTTGCTCTGGGGGCATGCCGCATTTAGGAAGCCCCTATGGTGCCAGAACACATGGAATACTATTTTGGAAACTAGACCCCTCAGGGAACGTAACAAGGGGTAATGTGAACCTAAATACCCTACAGGTGTTTCACGACTTTTGTATATGTAAAAAATTTTTACTTTTTTTTACCTAAAATGCTTGTTTTCCCCAAAATTTAACATTTTAAAAAAAAGAAAATTTGCCGCAGCTCAAACTTGCAGCCGGATACTTACTGTAAACCTCCGCCCATGTGAGTGTACCCTGTACATTCACATTGGGGGGGGGGGTGGATCTTGTAGTTATGCAACAGCTGGAGGAATACTACTTTGGCTGGGGATGCTGGGGATTGTAGTTATGAAACAGCTGGAGACACACTGGTTTGCTACTTGCTTCACAACCAGTGTGCCTTCAGCTGTTGCAAAACTACAACTCTCAGCAGTCACCGACAGCCAACGGGCATGCTGGGAGTTGTAGTTATTCAACCAGCAGATGCACCACTACAACTCCCAGCATGCACTTCAGCTGATTGTGCAAGCTGGGAGTTGTAGTTATACAACAGCTGAAGGTACACTTTTCCATATAAAAAATGTGCCTCCAGCTGTTGCAAAACTATAAGTCCCAGCATGCCCATAAGGGAATGCTGGGAGTTGTGGTGGTCTGCCTCCTGCTGTTGCATAACTACTACTGCAAAAAGGGCATACTGGGAGATGTTGCTGAGCAACAGCAGGAGGCTGTCACTCACCTCCTACTGCTGCTGCTGCTCCACGCTGCGCAGGTCAGTCCCGCCGCCATCGCTCCTGGGGCCCCGATCCCAACAGGGACGCCGGGGATCGGGGTCCCCAGCACCCGGGGTCTTCTTCCCGGACCCGCTCACGTCCTCCGGAAGAGGGGCGGAGCGGGTTGCGGGAGTGACACCCGCAGCAGGCGCCCTGATTGGTCGGCCGGGAAACTGGCTGACGAATCAGGGCGATCATGAGGTGGCACCAGTGCCACCTCACTACTGCTGGCTATGGCTGTTCGGGGCCGTCTCTGACTGAATTGTCCAGCGATCTGCGGCCATCGCCGACATGGGGGGTCATCATGACCCCGCTGGGCGATATGCCCCGATGCCTGCTGAACGATTTCTGCAGGCATCGGGCACCGGCTCCCCTCCAGATGGCTGCGGGGGGCCGGTAAAACACATGACGTTCTCATACGTCATGTGTCCTTAAGGACTCGGAAATGGAGACGGATGAGAACGTCATGTGTCCTTAAGGGGTTAAATTTCCTGAATTGTTAAGAGGTTCAAATAAAATCTGTGTTATTCTCTGCAGATTCTTGTACCAGGAGATCAGAGGAGAATCTTATATCTTCAGATTATAAAGCAGATGATGATATCACACAAGATACATATGAAGAACATTCCATTATCCCAGATACACCCTCAGCCCTTCACAGCCAAGATCTGTCATCTCATCCTTATATACAGGTCCTGTCTTCTCAGTCATCACAGGAGGTTCAGCAAAATAAAGGTCACAGAAGGGGTGTTGGACATCAACAAGCTCATACAGGAAAGAAACCATATTCATGCTCAGAATGTGGGAAATGTTTTCCTTTTAAATCAGGTCTTGTTACACATCAAAGAACTCACACAGGAGAGAAGCCATTTTCATGTTCAGAATGTGGGAAATGTTTTCCTGCGAAAACAAATCTTGTTCAACATCAAAGAACTCACACGGGAGAGAAACCATTTTCATGCTCAGAATGTGGGAAATGTTTTACTCAGCAATCACATCTTGCTGTACATCAGAGAACTCACACAGTAAAGAAGCAATTTTCATGTTCAGAATGTGGGAAATATTTTAGTGAGAAACCAAGTCTTGTTAAACATCAAAGTATTCACACAGGGGAGAAGCTATTTTCATGTTCAGAATGTGAGAAATGTTTTACTAATAAATCATATCTTGTTGTACATCAAAGAACTCACACAGGGGCGAAACCATTTTCATGTTCAGAATGTAGAAAGTGTTTTACTGACAAATCAAATCTTGTTCAACATCAAAAAACTCACACAGGTGAGAAGCCATTTCCATGTTCAGAATGTGGAAAATGTTTTACTGAGAAATCCAGTCTTGTTTATCATCAAAAAACTCACACAGGAGAGAAGCCATTTTCATGTTCAGAATGTGGAAAATGTTTTACTCAAAAATCATATCTTGTTGAACATCAGAGAACTCACACAGGGGAGAAGCCATTTTCATGTTCAGAATGTGGAAAATGCTTTACTTGTAAATCAAATCTTGTTAGACATCAGAGAACTCACACTGGAGAGAAGTCATTTCCATGTTCAGAATGTGGAAAATGTTATACTATGAAATCAAGTCTTGTTAATCATCAAAGAACTCACACAGGGGAGAAGCCATTTTTATGTTCAGAATGTGGAAAATGTTTTACTGAGAGATCAAGTCTTGTTTATCATCAAAAAACTCACACAGGAGAGAAGCCATTTTCATGTTCAGAATGTGGAAAATGTTTTACTGGGAAATCAAGGCTTGCTCATCATCAAAAAACTCACACAGGGGTGAAGCCATTTCCGTGTTTAGAATGTGGAAAATGTTTTACTCAGAAATCAAATCTTGCTAAACATGAAAGAACTCACACAGGAGAGAAGCCAATTCAGAGCAATAAATGATGCAGATAACAAATCTATATATTAACCATGTACATAGGATATCTGACATCTATATATATCTTATACTGCAGGGGTCTCAAATTGGCGGCCCTCCAGATGTTGCAAAAACTTCAACTCCCACCATGCCTGTGAGGGAAGTCAGCTTGTTATACATTTTTATATAACCTTTTATAATAATCCTTTATATGATTATACGCCATTTTGTATATCATCAGCCATGTTGTCTATAGTCCACCATCTTGTCTATGTTCCTTCATTATGAACTGAGTGTGAACTTTACCAGAATTATAACCAGGAAACTTGTAAACAAGAACCACAACTGCTGAGCGTACAGAAAACTCCAAGGCTACTGAGTCTGAAGACGTTCACACTTCCCGTCCTTCCTACTTAGAGATAAGACGCCTGTTTGTAACCAGGTATCATTGGGCAGTTTGCCGTCCTTTCATCTTTGTCTATAAGAATTCTGCTGTATGTAGTAAACGTCAGAAGACGCTGTATACAGATCCCAGTCTGTGTCATTTCTTCCAATCTATCAGGCCTGATTGATAAAACATTTCCAATTTGGCCTCGAACAGCAAATGTACCTGAAGGAATTGGTTAAATTCCTTAACATGGCCGACAACGGTTATCTGCAGCCAACGGCTGTTTGGGCATGTCCTGGCATGCTGGGAGTTAAAGTTATACAACATCTGGAGGGCCACCAGTTTGAGACCCCTGATATACTGCATCTCCAAACTTGTTACCAATTGTTAATAAAAGTTTTCTTTCTTATATGATTTTTTTATCTTATATTCATCTCCGCACACTGGACTTATAATAAATGTAATATTGTCCCTGACGTTGTATATAGGGAATGTAACGCGTCAGTGTTGTCCCCGCCCCCTTCTCATTATGATTATAGAGACTTTAATTCAAGGCATCAGACAGGATCCGCGCGTCTCCCTTGAAGATCGTCTCTTCTGAACATAAGACGCTGCAGATACTTTTATTTATCACAAACCCTAGACGAGGCAGCTAAAATCCTGGGCGGCTAAAGGACCCGGTCCATCTGATGACTAGGAAATAGCTTATACTACATAAAAAGGCTGATACTATAGGATAAAGGACCTGGTCCATCTGATGATTAGGAAATAGCTTATACTACATAAAAAGGCTGATACTATAGGATAAAGGACCTGGTCCATCTGATGATTAGGAAATAGCTTATACTACATAAAAAGGCCGATACTATAGGATAAAGGACCTGGTCCATCTGATGATTAGGAAATAGCTTATGTTACATAAAAAGGCTGATACTATAGGATAAAGGACCTGGTCCATCTGATGATTAGGAAATAGCCTATACTACATAAAAAGGCTGATACTATAGGATAAAGGACCTGGTCCATCTGATGATTAGGAAATAGCTTATGTTACATAAAAAGGCTGATACTATAGGATAAAGGACCTGGTCCATCTGATGATTAGGAAATAGCTTATACTACATAAAAAGATTGATACTATAGGATAAAGGACCTGATCCATCTGATGATTAGGAAATAGCTTATGGTCCACAAAAAGGCTGTTACTATAGGATAAAGGACCTGGTCCATCTGATGATTAGGAAATAGCTTATGCTACATAAAAAGGCTGATACTATAGGATAAAGGACCTGGTCCATCTGATGATTAGGAAATAGCTTATACTACATAAAAAGGCTGGATACTATAGGATAAAGGACCTGGTCCATCTGATGACTAGAAAATAGCTTATGCTACATAAAAAGGTCTGGATACTATAGGATAAAGGACCTGGTCCATCTGATGATTAGGAAATAGCTTATACTACATAAAAAGGCTGATACTATAGGATAAAGGACCCGGTCCATCTGATTATTAGGAAATAGCTTATGTTACATAAAAAGGCTGATACTATAGGATAAAGGACCTGGTCCATCTGATGACTAGGAAATAGCTTATACTACATAAAAAGGCTGATACTATAGGATAAAGGACCTGGTCCATCTGATGATTAGGAAATAGCTTATGCTACATAAAAAGGCTGATACTATAGGATAAAGGACCCGGTCCATCTGATGATTAGGAAATAGCTTATGCTCCTTTAAAAGGCTGGATACTATAGGATAAAGGACCCGGTCCCTCTGATGATTAGGAAATAGCTTATGCTACATAAAAAGGCTGATACTATAGGATAAAGGACCTGGTCCATCTGATGATTAGGAAATAGCTTATAATATATAAAAAGGGCTGGATACTATAGGATAAAGGACCCGGTCCATCTGATGATTAGGAAATAGCTTATGCTACATAAAAAGGCTGATACTATAGGATAAAGGACCTGGTCCATCTGATGATTAGGAAATAGCTTATGCTACATAAAAAGGCTGGATACTATAGGATAAAGGACCTGGTCCATCTGATGATTAGGAAATAGCTTATGCTCCATAAAAAGGCTGATACTATAGGATAAAGGACCTGGTCCATCTGATGATTAGGAAATAGCTTATACTACATAAAGAGGCTGATACTATAGGATAAAGGACCTGGTCCATCTGATGATTAGGAAATAGCTTATGACACATAAAAAGGCTGGATACTATAGGATAACGGACCCGGTCCATCTGATGATTAGGAAATAGCTTATGCTACATAAAAAGGCTGATACTATAGGATAAAGGACCCGGTCCATCTGATGATTAGGAAATAGCTGATGCTATATAAAAAGGCTGGATACTATAGGATAAAGGACCTGGTCCATCTGATGATTAGGAAATTGTCAGGATCCGGACTGGTATGCGGGGAGGACACGGAGAGTGAATCCTCTGTGCCCGAGAGGCGATGACATGGGCCGTAACAGGAGAACGGAGTCTAAGGGATTACTGGTATTCACCAGAGCCCGGCGCAAAGCAGGATGAACTTGATGCGGAAGGTAACCCGCAGGTCATTCCACCTGATAGCAACTCAACCTCTCTGGCAGCTGAGACAGGCGCGGTACACAAGACAAGGCACGTCCTGCCACGCAGATCGCATCCCCGCCGAGGGAATCAGAGCAGCGCTCCCGGTCAGCGAGTCTGATCGGGGCGCTGCGAGCAGAACACTGCGAGCGCTCCGGGGGAGGAGAGGGACCCGGAGCACTCGGCGTTACAGTACCCCCCCCCCTTAGGTCTCCCCCTCTTTTTGGAGCCAAGGAATTTGTGGATGAGCTCCTTTTCCAAAATATTGGTCTCAGGCTCCCAGGACCTCTCTTCAGGACCACAATTCTTCCAGTCAATTAAAAAAAACCTTTTACCTCGGACAACTTTAGAGGCGAGGATCTCCTTCACAAAGAATACATCGGAGGAGCCAGAGACAGGAGCAGGAAGAGTGACCTTGGGAGAAGAACAGTTAAAAACAACAGGCTTGAGCAAAAAAACATGGAAAGAATTAGGGATTCGGAGAGAGGGAGGAAGATGAAGTTGATAAGAGACAGGGTTAATTTGTTTTTTGACCTTGAATGGGCTTAAAAATCGAGGACCCAACTTGTAACTGGGTATCCAGAATCGTATGTGCGTAGCTGAAAGCCATACCTTGTCACCTGGGGAAAAAACAGGAGGAACCCTTCTCTTCTTGTCGGGGTGTCTCTTCATACGGGAAGATGCCAATTGAAGAGACTTTTGAGTGTCACGCCAGATAGAGGAAAAATTTAGAGTCAGTTCATCCACGGAAGGAGCTCCAGAAGAAGTGGGCATGGGGGGAAGAGGGTGATGGCCGTATACCACAAAAAATGGAGACTTGGAAGAGGATTCGGAGTTTTTAAAATTGTAAGAAAATTCGGCCCAAGGCAGAAGGTCGACCCAATCATCTTGACTGGATGAAACAAAATGTCGCAGGTAGTCACCAAGTATCTGGTTAACTCTTTCCACTTGACCGTTGGATTGTGGGTGGTAAGCAGATGAAAAATTTAATTTGATTTTTAATTGACTGCAGAGTGACCTCCAGAATTTTGAAACAAATTGAATGCCTCTGTCGGAGACGATGTGCGTGGGAAGCCCGTGGAGACGAAAAATTTTAAGAAAAAATTGTTTCGCCAAAAGTGGCGCGGAAGATTTCTGCCGAGGAGTTTTATCACGGGCACAAACTGTACAAGCCCGAACAAAATCAGTCACATCCTTCTCCAGGGAGGACCACCAATATTGTCGGGAAATTAACTGAATGGATTTTTTTATTCCAGCGTGGCCAGCTAAGTGAGAGGAGTGACCCCCATTTGAGGATCTTGAGGCGAAGACGTGGAGGGACAAAAGTCTTTCCAGGAGGAATTTGCACCAGAGAGGCTGGAGCAGAGGAGATCAGGCACTCAGGTGGTATAATGTGCTGTAGAGGAGCTTCAGACTCGGAGGCATCGGTGGAACGTGATAGAGCATCAGCCCTGACATTCTTGTCAGCAGGACGGAAGTGTATTACAAAATTGAAGCAGGAAAATCTAGCCTGGCGAGGATTTAACCGCTGGGGCAGTCTGGAGATAAGATACATTTTTATGGTCCGTGTAGATGGTGATGGGACAAATGGATCCTTCCAAGAGATGTCTCCACTCCTCAAGCGCCAACTTAAAGGCCAAAAGTTCTCGGTCTCCAATAGAATAGTTTTTTTTCTGCAGGAGAAGTTTTGGAGAAAAAAACGCAAGTGATGTTTTTTCCAGAAGCGTTTTTTTGAAGAAGAATGGGTCCAGCTCCGATCGAGGAGGCGTCAACCTCAAGGAACTGGGGACCCCCGGGATCTTGCAAGCGGCACCCCATTTGTAATCAGTCCCTGGAGCGTGTTCGCTCCGGGTCTGATTACGGATGACCACAAGGCCGGCGGCGTGTGACGTCATGCTCCGCCCCTCAATGCAAGCCTACGGGAGGGGGCGTGACAGCTATCACGCCCCCTCCCGTAGGCTTGCATTGAGGGGCGGAGCGTGACGTCACACAGGGCAGAGGCGTGACGTCACATGCCGCCGGCCTTGTGGTCGTCCGTAATCAGACCCGGAGCGAACACGCACCGGGGACTGATTACAAACGGGGTGCCGCGTGCAAGATCCCGGGGGTCCCCAGCGGTGGGACTCCCGCGATCAGACATCTTATCCCCTATCCTTTGGATAGGGGATAAGATGTCTAAGCACCGGAGAACCCATTTAAAAGCTTCATCCGCATGGGGAGGCCAAGATCTTGGATTCACGTTTTTCTTAGTCAGTGCCACAATAGGAGCAACGATGGTGGAGAAGTGGGGAATGAATTGACGATAATAGTTAGTGAATCCAAGAAAACGTTGGATAGCACGGAGTCCAGAGGGGCGTGGCCAATCCAAGACCGCGGAAAGTTTGTCTGGATCCATTTGAAGACCTTGACCAGAGACTAAGTATCCCAAGAAAGGAAGGCTGCTGTGTTCAAAAAGACATTTTTCAAATTTGGCGTACAGATGATTTTCACGAAGGCGCTGGAGCACTTGACGGTGTTCCTCTAGGTTGGAGGAAAAAATTAGAATGTCATCTAAGTAGACTACAACGTAGGTATACAGCAAGTCCCGAAAAATGTAATTAACAAAATCTTGAAAGACTGCAGGGGCATTGCAAAGTCCGAACGGCATGATGAGATATTCAAAGTGTCCATCTCTAGTGTTAAATGCGGTTTTCCACTCGTCACCCTCGCGAATTCGAATGAGGTTATATGCGCTCCTTAGATCAAGTTTGGTAAAAAATTTAGCTCCGCGCAGTCGGTCAATGAGTTCTGAGATAAGTGGCAGAGGATAGCGTTTTTTCACTGTGATTTTATTAAAGGGAGGTATACCCTTGGTATGTAGTTGTGTACTGAAGGGATGACTTGTGTGATGTGGAGGTAGTGACTTGTGGATGTGCTTGCCCTCGTGCTATGTGTGGAGGTTGGAGTTTGTGTGAGCTGATGGGAACCGGCTAGTGTTGAGCGGCATAGGCCATATTCGAATTCGCGAATATTTGCGAATATATGGACGAATATTCGTCATATATTCGTGAATATTTGCATATTCGTAATATTCTCGTTTTATTTTCGCATAATCGAAAATTTGTGAATGCGAAAATTAACATATACGAAAATTAGCATATTCAAAATTATCATAAGCGAAAATTCGCATATGCGAAAATTAGCATATGTTAATTTTCGCATATACGAAAATTCGCACACACAGTAGTATTAGAGCCTTCTTTACACCACACAAGCTGGAAGCAGAGAGGGATGATCACTGTGATGTGTACTGTGAAAAAAAAAAATAATAAAAAAATGAATATTCGTAATTACGAATATATAGTGCTATATTCGCGAATTCGCGAATATGCGATATTCGCGAATAAAATTCGCATTGCGAATATTCGCGAGCATCACTAGAACCGGCCAG
The DNA here is from genome assembly GCF_029499605.1 of Hyla sarda. Classification (NCBI taxonomy): domain Eukaryota; kingdom Metazoa; phylum Chordata; class Amphibia; order Anura; family Hylidae; genus Hyla; species Hyla sarda. The sequence goes on from NW_026607593.1 coordinate 690,808, forward strand.
TAATGTGCTTCTGCATGGGTATAGGAGTGTGAGCTCTACTTTTCACCTGTATTTTTATAGTGGGATTGAGGGAGCAGGATTGTACTTTCAATCTATGAAGGGCTGAGGAGTTTATGTGGGGGTGGGTTGAGACGGATTTGTTCTGTGTGGGGGGTGGGGTGGGGAGTTTTTGGGCACTGTATGTTGCTGTTTAAATGTTTTATAAATCAAAACTTAAAAATATCTGATTTAAAAAAAAAGAAAGTTAAACAGATTTGTAAATTACTTCTATTAAAAAATCTTAATCCTTCTTGTACTTATTAGCTGCTGAATACTACAGTGGAAATTCTTTTCTGTTTGAAACAGAGCTGTCTGCTGACATCATGAGCACAATGCTCTCTGCTGACATCTCTGTCCATTTTAGGAACTGCCCAAAGTAAAAGGAAATCCCCATAGCAAACATATGATGTTCTGAACAGTTCCTAAAATGGACAGAGATGTCAGCAGAGAGCACTGTGCTCATGATGTCAGCAGACAGCTGATAGGATGTGACACCGTTTCGGCCAATCAGATTTCAGCATCTCTGAACTCCGATCAGGAAGCTGTCATGATGGGAGGTTTTAAAACCCCCTACTCAGCGTTTTTACACTCAGTGCCCACTGCCTCTGGACAAAGCTGCGTTAAGCAGTGAAACATGTAGTGGGGGGCCGAGTGATTGGTTTTAATTACAGTGATCACTCCAATACCCCTGATGTATGCTGCAGATACACGGGGACACCAAATGAACAATCAATGAAAGTGGCCAGTTCGGCACTCATATGTAAATTATAAAATCATATGGAGTGAGTTTCACTGGAATTTTAATTCCTTTGTCTAAGTGTGTTTAGCAAACAATAAAGATAAGTTGTTTATATATGGGAAAAAGGATAGGAGATAAGATGCCTTATCACGTGGGTCCCGCCACTGGGGACCCCCGTGATCTTGTTTGCAGCACCCAGTTACAATCAGTCCCCGAAGCATGTTTGGTCCGGGTCTGATGACTGGCGATCACTGGGCCTGAGCATTGTGACATCACGGCCCCACCCCTGTGTGATGTCACGCTCCGCCCCCTCAATGCAAGCCTATGGAAGGGGGTGTGACAGCCGTCACGGCCCCACCCCGTGTTATGTCACGCTCCGCCCTCTCAATGCAAGCCTATGGGCTGTCACACCCCCTCCCATAGGCTTGCATTGAGGGGGCGGGGCCGTGACATCACAATTTTTTCGGTCCCTTGATCTCCAGTAATCAGACCCGAAGCGGACGTGCTCCGGGGACTGATTGCAACGGGGTGCTGTGTGAAAGATCACGGGGGTCCCCAGGGGCGGGACCCTCGCGATCAGGCATCTTATCCCCTATCCTTTGGATAGGGGATAAGATGTCTTAGCACTGGAGTACCCCTTTAACAACTGGGAAGATATAATGCGTCTTTTTTTGAACCATGAAAATAAACACTGTGGCCCAGATTTATCAAACTGTATGAGAGAAAAAAATAGAGATTTCCCCACAGGAACCAATCACAGCTCAGCTTTCACTTTACCAGAGCTCGTTAGCTGAGCTGTGATTGGCTACTGTGGGGAAATCACTCTATTTTTTTCTCTCACACAGTTTGATTAATGAGGACCACAGTGTTTATCAGTCTGATGTGTTTTTATTTACACGCGCTGCAGTCAGTCTGATGTGAAAACCTGTAGGTATACTTTTTTTGCGATTAATCCCTGTACATGTGTGTAAGGGCGCTATGCTTCTTTTATGTATGTTATCATATAGATCAGCCACCAGGATAGGGGTTATGGCTTCTGTTCACACACAATCTGTTTATCTTTGTTCCCTATATCTGTCCAATCTCTCTCTCCCTCTGTATTACTGTGTCTATCTCTTTCTGTCTGCTGCTCCCATTGCCATCCTGGGGACCGGCTTGTGATCCATTAACTGTGTAAAACCCTACCCCTTGTTGTCTCCTATTGGCCTTTAAGCTGATTGACACTTATGGCAGCAAGTTATATGATAACCTGGGTTATTATGTGATATGCTGTCACCTTGATGTCATGTCACTGCCCCTGCTCCACCCTCTTCTTCCAGAAGCCAAAACCGGACGCTGTTCATGAGATTTCTCACTTTTACAAATAAAAGATTTTTATTTTCAAATTTCTCTATTTGTTAACAAGAAAAGACAATTATAAATCATGTTATGTAACAATAACATTCATGTTGCCACAATAACAAAATGACAAATATAAACACTTAAAATAGAGAACAAGAAAGACGACAAAAAAAAAGAAATAGATAGGAAAATAAATACAAAATCCCGACTTCTAGCCTAAAACTTAAAGGGGTATTCCAGAAAAAAAACTTTTATATCAACTGGCATCAGAAAGTTAAACAGATTTGTAAATTACTTTATTAAAAAATCTTGATCCTTCCAATAATTATCAGCTGCTGAAGTGGAGTTGTTCTTTTCTGTCTTGCATCAGTGCTCACTGCTGACATCTCTGCTTATCTCGGGAACTGCACAGAGTAGGAGAGGCTTGATATGGGGATTTGCTTCTACCCTGGACAGTTCCCGAGACAGGTGTCATCAGAGAGCACTTAGACAGAAAAGAACAGCTCAACTTCAGCAGCTCATAAGTACTGAAAGGATTAAGATTTTTTTTAATAGAAGTAATTTACAAATCTGCTTAACTTTCTGGAGCCAGTTGATATATATATATATATATATATATATATATTTATTTATTTTTTCCTGGATAACCCCTTTAACTAAATAATTATTTATAGGGGTACTCCGCTGCTAGACATTTTTTCCTCTATCCAAAGGATGTCTGATTGCGGGGGTCCCGCTGCTGTTCTAAACATACGCCGGGTTCGTACAGCACTGGTGGTGACCTCACGGCCACGCCCCCCTCTATTCATCTCTATAGACATAAATGGAGGGGATGTGGCATGATGTCACTAGGGGGCGTGGCTATGACATCACGGCGACCGGCTCCCAGCGTTCTGAACAAAATTCAAGAACGCTTGAGCACAGAAATACCCCTTTAACTAAACAATTATTTAATAGGAACCTGTCTTCAGATGTTACCATATATAACATGCGGCTTATATTATTAATAAATAATATAGTGACCCCCCGACCTACGATGGCCCCGACATACAAACTTTTCAACATACGATGGCCTCTCAGAGACAGCATCAACATACGATGCTTTTGTATGATGGGTCCATTGCATAAACGGCTATCTGGCAGCGCAGACTGCTTCAGCTGCCACCGGATAGCCGATCAATGTGCTCCGGTGACTGTCACTCACCTGTCCCCGGCGCTCCGGACCATCTGCATGGCCGTCGCTCTCTGTTGTCATCACGTCGCCGCGCACGCTGTCCCATCATCCAATAGGAGGGGCGAGCGCAGTGACGCGATGACGGCAATGGAAAGTGACGATCCAGGGCAGCGGTGATGGTCCGGAGCAGCAAGGACACCCCGGGGACGTGATGGTGGCGATGGAGACCGACGATCCAGGGCACCGGTGATGGTCCGGAGCGGCGGGGATATGTGAATATAACTTTCTATATTACTATTGCACAGATCCCTCAACATACGATGGATTCAAGTAACGATGGTTCATTTGGAACGAATTCCCATCGTATGTTGAGGGATTACTGTATAAGAAAGAAAACTTTTATTAACAATTGGTAACAAGTTTGGAGATGCAGTATATTTGTATAAATGTCAGCTATCCTATGTACATGGTTAACCCCTTAAGGACAGAGCGTTTTTCTGTTATTGCATTTTCGTTTTTTCCTCCTTACCTTTTAAAAATCATAACTCTTTCAATTGTGCACCTAAAAATCCATATGATGGCTTATTTTTTTGCGCCATTAATTCTACTTTGTAATGACGTCAGTCATTTTACCCAAAAATCTACAGCGAAACAAAAAAACGCCATTTTGTAACTTTTGGGGGCTTCCGTTTCTACACAGTACATTTTTCGGTAGAAATGACACCTTCTCTTTATTCCGTAGGTCCGTACATATAGGTTTGATTTTGTCTAACTTCTGGAAAAAATCATAACTTTATGCACGAAAATTTATAAGTTTAAAATTTTTGAGGGCTAATTTTTTTGCGTTGTGATCTGAAGTTTTTATCGGTACCATTTCTACTTTGTAATGACATCAATCATTTTACCCAAAAATATACGGCGAAACGAAAAAAAAAAAAAAACAATTTGTGGGACTTAATTGAAAAAAAATAAACAATTTTTTGTGCTTCAGTTTCTACGTAGTACATTTTTCGGTAAAAATTACCTTATTTTTATTCTCTAGGTCCATACAATTAAAATGATCCCCTACTTATATAGGTTTGATTTTGTCGTACTTCTGCAAAAAAATCATAACTTTATGCATGAAAATGTATACGTTAAAAATTTTCAAATTCTGACCCCTATAACTTTTTTATTTTTCGACATACGAGGCAAATTTTTTGCGTCGTGATCTGAAGTTTTTATCAGTACCATTTTTGTTTTGATTGGACTTTTTGATCGCTTTTTATAAATGTTTATTATAAAAAGTGACCAAAAATACGCTATTTCGGAATTTTTTTTTTTCGCGTAAGCCATTTATCGTGCGGTTTAATTAACTATATATTTTTATAGTTCTGACATTTACGCACATGGCGATACCACATATGTTTATTTACACAGTTTTTTTTTATGGGAAAAGGGAGGTGATTCAAACCTTATTAGGGGAGGGGTTAAAACATCTTTACTTTTTTTTTTTCACTTTTTTGCAGTGTTATAGCTCCCATCTCTTATACTGATCATTGTTATCCCATAGGAGGCTATAACACTGCACACACTGATCTCTTACACTGATCATTGTTATCCCATAGGGGGCTATAACACTGCACACACTGATCTCTTATACTGATCATTATTATCCCATAGGAGACTATAACATGCATTATACTGATAGCAGGCACTGATCAATGCTATGCCATAGCATAGCATTGATGACTGTTATCGCCGCTTGACTGCTCCTGCCTGGATCTCAGGCAGGGAGCAGTCTTTTGGCAATCGGACACTGAGGAGGCAGGTAGGGATCCTCCTTGTGCGTTCTAGCGATTTTACCGCGATGGTCCCGATCAGCTCGACTGAGCCGCTACGAAGCTTTGACTTTAGACGTGGCGGTCAACTTTGATCGCCACATCTAAATAGTAAATGCCGATCATCTGCCTGAACGGCGATGTCAGGCATAAGTCACAGGTCCTGGCTGCTGATAGCAGCCGGGACCGTGCGGGTATGATGCGAGCTCAGTTCCTGAGCTAGATTCATAACCTTGCCGCAGCACCGTTTATAAACAGCATTCTGCTGCAAGGGGTTAAAATATAAATGTGTTATCTGCATCATTTAGTGCTCTAAAATATCTTCTCTCCTGTGTGAATTCTTAGGGTCTGTTCACACTACAGAGTGTGAACGGAATCTCCGCTCGCAGAATTCCGCGAGCAGAGATTAAGCCTGGCAGCCGACGGCGGTGGTAGGACCGTGCGGCACTGCGCCGTCACCATTGATGGCTATGCAGTACTCACGGACTTCCGCGCAAAGAATGAACATGTTCTTTCTTTGTGCGGAAAAAATTCCGCAGTGTGAACGGGTCTTGCAGAGACCCATTCACACTAATGTTAAATTCACACCGCGGAATTCCGCGGGAATTCCGTAGTGTGAACATACCCTAAGATGTCTTTTAAGTGTTGATTTCTCATTAAAACATTTCCTATATTCTGAACATGAAAATGGCTCCTCTCCTGTGTGAGTATTTAGATGTTTAACTAGTCTTGATTGCTTTATTCTGAACATGAAAATGTTTCCTTTGATGTTTAGCGAGATTTGATTTCTCTGTGAAACTTTTCCCACATTCTGAGCATAAAAATGGTTTTTCCCCTGTGTGAGTTCTTTTATGGTTTACAAGTCTTGATTTAAAATTAAAAGATTTTCCACATTCTGAACATGAAAATGGATTCTCTCCTGTGTGAGTTCTTTGATGTTTAACCTCTTAAGGACGCAGGGCGTATACATACGCCCGTGGGAATTCCGGCCCCCACCGCTAGCCGGTTGGGGACCGGAGCCGGATGCCTGCTGAAATCGTTCAGCAGGCATCCTGGCATATCGCCCAGGGGGGTCATTATGCCCCCCCATGTCGGCGATCGCCGCAGATCGCTGGACAATTCAGTCCAGCGATCTGCGGCGATTCCGGGTCAATCGGGTCTCCAGTGACCCGATGACCCGGAATTACTGGCTGTTCGGGGCCGTCTCTGACGGCCCCGAACAGCCAGAGCCTGCAGGGGTGAGGTGGCACTGATGCCACCTCACGATCGCCCTGATTCGTCGGCCGGATTACCGGCCGACCAATCAGGGCGCCTGCTGCGGGCGTCACTCCCGCACCCGCTCCGCCCCTCTTCCGGAGGACGTGAGCGGGTGCGGGAAGACGACCCCGGGTGCTGGGGACCCCGATCCCCGGCGTCCATGTTGGGATCGGGGCCCCAGGAGCGACGGCGGCGGCGAGGGACAGTCCAGCGATGAAGCAACAGCAGGAGGTGAGTGACAGCCTCCTGCTGTTGCTTAGCAACAGCTCCCAGCATGCAAAAAGGGCATGCTGGGAGCTGTAGTTATGCAACAGCAGGAGGCAGACCACCACAACTCCCAGCATTCCCTTATGGGCATGCTGGGACTTATGGTTTTGCAACAGCTGGAGGCACATTATTTCTATGGAAAAGTGTACCTTCAACTGTTGTATAACTACAACTCCCAGCTTGCACAAACAGCTAAAGTGCATGCTGGGAGTTGTAGTGGTGCATCTGCTGGTTGCATAACTACAACTCCCAGCATGCCCGTTTGCTGTCGGTGACTGCTGAGAGTTGTAGTTTTGCAACAGCTGAAGGCACACTGGTTGTGAAACTTAAGAGTTTTTTTTTTTTACCTAACTCAGTGTTTCACGACCGGTGTGCCTCCAGCAGTTGCAAACTACAACTCCCAGCAGTCACCTTACACCATGCACCGTACATGCTGGGAGTTGTAGTTTTGCAACAGCTGGAGGCACACTGGTTTTGAAACACTGAGTAAGGTCACAAACTCCGTGATACATAACCAGTGTGCCTACAGCTGTTGCAAAACTAAAACTCTCAGCATGTACAGTCTGTCAGCGCATGCTGGGAGTTTTAGTTTTGCAACAGCTGGAGGTCCCCCCCAATGTGAATGTACAGGGTACACTCACATGGGCGGAGGATTACAGTAGGTATCGGGCTGCAAGTTTGAGCTGCAGGAAATTTTCTGCAACAGCTCAAACTGCCAGCGAGAAACTACTGTGAACCCCCGCCCGTGCGACTGTACCCTAAAAACACTACACTACACTAACACAAAAAATAAAATAAAAAGTAAAAAACACTACATATACACATACCCCTATACAACCCCCCTCCCCTCCCCAATAAAAATGAAAAACATCTGGTACGCCATGGTTTCCAAAACGGAGCCTCCAGCTGTTGCAAAAACAACAACTCCCAGTATTGTCGGACAGCCGTTGACTGTCCAGGCATGCTGGGAGTTTTGCAACAGCTGGAGGCCCCCTGTTTGGGAATCACTGGCGTAGAATACCCCTATGTCCACCCCTATGCAATCCCTAATTTAGGCCTCAAATGCGCATGGCGCTCTCACTTTGGAGCCCTGTCGTATTTCAAGGCAACAGTTAAGGGTCACATATGGGGTATCGCCGTACTCGGGAGAAATTGGGCTTCAAATTTTGGGGGGTATTTTCTGCTTTTACCCTTTTTAAAAATGTAAAGTTTTTTGGAAAAGAAGCATTTTAGGTAAAATTATTTTTATTTTTTTTACATATGCAATAGTCGTGAAACGCCTGTGGGGTATTAAGGTTCACTTAACCCCTTGTTACGTTCCCCGAGGGGTCTAGTTTCCAAAATGGTATGCCATGTGGGTATTTTTTGCGGTCCTGGCACCATAGGGGCTTCCTAAATGCGGCATGCCCCCAGAGCAAAATTTGCTTTCAAAAAGCCAAATGTGACTCCTTCTCTTCTGAGACCTGTAGTGCGCCAGCAGAGCACTTTTCACCCCCATATGGGGTGTTTTCTGAATCGGGAGAAATTGGGCTTCAAATTTTGGGGGGTATTTTCTGCTTTAACCCTTTGTATAAATGTAAATTTTGTGGGAAACCAAGCATTTTAGGTACATTTTTTTATTTTTTTTACATATGCAAAAGTCGTGAAACACCTGTAGGGTATTAAGGTTCACTTTACCCCTTGTTACGTTCCCCGAGGGGTCTAGTTTCCAAAATGGTATGCCATGTGTTTATATTTTGCTGTCCTGGCACCATAGGGGCTTCCTAAATGCGGCATGCCCCCAGAGCAAAATTTCCTTCAAAAAAGCCAAATGTGACTCTTTCTCTTCTGAGACCTGTAGTGCGCCAGCAGAGCACTTTTCACCCCCATATGGGGTGTTTTCTGAATCGGGAGAAATTGGGCTTCAAATTTTGGGGTGTATTTTCTGCTATTACCCTTTTTAAAAATGTAAAACTTTAGGGAAACCAAGCATTTTAGGTAAAAAAATTTTTTTTTTTTTTTACATATGCAAAAGTCGTGAATCACCTGTGGGGTATTAAGGTTCACATTACCCCTTGTTACGTTCCCTGAGGGGTCTAGTTTCCAAAATGGTATTCCATGTGGGTTTTTTTGCAGTTCTGGCACCATAGGGGCTTCCTAAAGGTGACATGCCCCCCAAAAACCATTTGACGCTCCTTCCCTTCTGAGCCCTCTACTGCGCCTGCCGAACAATTAACATAGACATATGAGGTATGTCCTTACTCGAGAGAAATTGGGTTTCAAATACAAGTAAAAATTTTCTCCTTTTTACCCCTTGCAAAAATGCAAAAAATGGGTCTACAAGAACAAGCGAGTGTAAAAAATGAAGATTGTGTATTTTCTCCTTCACTTTGCTGCTATTCCTGTGAAACACCTAAAGGGTTAAAACGCTTACTGAATGTCATTTTGAATACTTTCGGGGGTGCAGTTTTTATAATGGGGTCATTTATGGGGTATTTCTAATATGAAGACCCTTCAAATCCACTTCAAACCTGAACTGGTCCCTGAAAAAAAGCGAGTTTCAAAATTTTGTGAAAAATTGGAAAATTGCTGCGGAACTTTGAAGCCCTCTGGTGTCTTCCAAAAGTAAAAACTCATCAATTTTATGATGCAAATATAAAGTAGACATATTGTATATGTGAATAAAAAAAAAAAATTATTTTGAATATCCATTTTCCTTACAAGCAGAGAGCTTCAAAGTTAGAAAAATGCAAAATTTTCAAATTTTTCATAAAATTTTGGGATTTTTCACCAAGAAAGGATGCAAGTTACCACAAAATTTTACCACTAAGTTAAAGTAGAATATGTCACGAAAAAACAATCTCGGAATCAGAATGATAACTAAAAGCATTCCAGAGTTATTAATGTTTAAAGTGACAGTGGTCAGAATTGCAAAAAATGGCCGAGTCCTTAAGGTGAAAAAGGGCTCAGTCCTTAAGGGGTTAACAAGACTTGATTTCTTAACAAAACATTTTCCACATTCTGAGCATGAAAATGTTTTTTCCCCTGTGTGAGTTCTTTTATGTTTAACAAGTCTTGATTTAAAATTAAAAGATTTTCCACATTCTGAACATGAAAATGGATTCTTTCCTGTGTGAGTTCTTTGATGTATAACAAGACTTGCTTTCTCAGTAAAACATTTCTCACATTCTGAGCATGAAAATGGCTTCTCCCCTGTGTGAGTTCTTTGATGTTTAACAAGATTTGATTTCTCAGTAAAACATTTACCACATTCTGAGCATGAAAATGGCTTCTCCCCTGTGTGAGTTCTTTTATGATTAACAAGATTTGATTTCTCAGTAAAACATTTACCACATTCTGAGCATGAAAATGGCTTTTCCCCTGTGTGAGTTCTTTTATGTTGAACAAGATGTGATTTCTCAGCAAAACATTTTCCACATTCCAAACATGGAAATGGCTTTTCCCCTGTGTGAGTTCTTTTATGTTGAACAAGTTGCGATTGCTGAGTAAAACATTTCCCACATTCTGAACATGAGAATGGCTTTTCCCCTGTGTGAATTCTTTGATGTTTAACAAGATCTGATTTCTTAGTAGAACATTTCCCACATTCTGAACATGAAAATGGTTTCTTTCCTGTATGATCTCTTTCATGTCCAACACCCCTTCGGTGACTTTTATTTTGCTGAACATCCTGTGATGAGTGAGAAGACAGGACCTGTATATAAGGATGAGATGACAGATCTTGGCTGTGAAGGGCTGAGGGTGTATCTGGGATAATGGAATGTTCTTCATATGTATCTTGTGTGATATCATCATCTGCTTTATAATCTGAAGATATAAGATTCTCCTCTGATCTCCTGCTACAAGAATCTGCAGAGAATAAAATAGATTTTAATAACTTTAAAGGGGTATTCACATCCTAAATACCCTATGTAATGTTGTAGTACATGTAAAAAAAACACACTTGTGCAAATAGTTATAATTACTTTCCTTGAAGCCTTTGAAGGAAACCTCTCCTGGTCTGGACAGTTCCTGACATGGACAGAGGTGTCAGCAGAGAGCACTGTGGTCAGACTGAAAAAACTACACATCTTTCTGTGGAGCATACAGAAGCTAATAAGTACTATTAACCCCTTAAGAACCCGTGGTTTTTCCGTTTTTGCACTTTTGTTTTTTCCAACTTACCTTTAAAAAATCCAAACTCTTTCAATTTTGCACCTAAAAATCCATAGGAGACTATAACACTGCACACACTAATCTCTTACACTGATCATTGTTATCCCATAGGGGACTATAACACTGCACACACTGATCTCTTACACTGATCATTGTTATCCCATAGGGGGCTATAACACTGCACACACTGATCTCTTATACTGATCATTATCATCCCATAAGAGACTATAACACTGCACACACTGATCATTGCTATCCCATAGGGGGCTATAACACTGCACACACTAATCTCTTACATTGATCAATGGTTTCTCATAGGAAACCATTGATCAATGATTCTGCCGCTTGACTGCTCATGCCTGGATCTCAGGCACTGAGCAGTCATTCGGCGATCGGACACCAGGAGGCAGGTAAGCGGACCCTCCTCGTGTCCTACAGCTGTTTGGGATGCCGTGATTTCACTGCGACGATTCCGAACAGGCCCCTGAGCTAACCGGCCTTAGTTTAGTTTCACTATAGACGTGGTGATCAACTTTGAAAATTTATATGTTTAAAATTGTCATCTTCTGACCCATATAACTTTTTTATTTTTCCGTATACAGAGCGGTATGAGGGCTCATTTTTTGCGCCGTGATCTGAAGTTTTTAGCGGTACCATTTTTGTATTGATCGGACTTTATTGATCACTTTTTATTCATTTTTTCATGATATAAAAAGTGACCAAAAATACGCTATTTTGGACTTTGGAATTTGTTTGCCCGTACGCCATTGACCGCGCAGTTTAATTAATGATATATTTTTATAATTCCGATATTTCTGCACCCGGCAATACCACATATGTTTATATTTATTTTTATTTACACAGTTTTTTTTTTTTTTAAATGGGTAAAGAGGGGTGATTCAAACTTTTATTAGGGAAGGGGTTAAATAATCTTTATTAAGTTTTTTTTCTTGCAATGCTATAGCTCCCATAGGAGACTATAACACTGCACACACTGATCTCTTACACTGAACATTGTTATCCCATAGGGGGCTATAACACTGCACATACTGATCTTCTTTTACACTGATCAATGGTTTCTCATAGGAAACCATTGATCAATGATTCTGCCGCTTGACTGCTCATTCCAGGATCTCAGGCACTGAGCAGTCATTAGGTGATCAGACATCAGGAGGCCGGTAAGTGGACCCTCCTCGTGTCCTACAGCTGTTTGGGATGCCACGATTTCACTGCGGCGATTCCGAACAGGCCCCTGAGCTAACCGGCCTTAGTTTAATTTTACTATAGTCATGGCAATCCACTTTGTGTTTTAAGGGTTAATAGCGCAACACCGAGATCAGCGCCGCGCGCTATTAGCCACAGGTCCCAGCTGTTGTTAGTGGTCAAGGCCTCGCGTTATAGAACGGGAGCGGACTCATGACGTACCAGTACGTCATGGGTCCTTAAGAGGTTAAATTACTTTAATAGAAGTAATTTACAAATCTGTTTAACTTTCTGGCACCAGTTGATTTAAAAAAAAAATTTCCACCGGAGTTCCCCTTTAATTACCAAGACCCATTTTCAAATACAACCTGTGTCTCTCTATGTTGTATTACCTTTGGGCGCTTTTACTGACTGAAGCGATTCTGATATTGTTTTTACGTTATTTATTGTAGTTTATAGTGAAAAATGAAAGGGGTACTCCATGTCTGATCGCAGGGGTCCCAACGCATGCAGCACCCACCCCGCAATATAGCTGTCACGCCCCCTCCCATAGACTTGCAATGAGGGGGTGGGGCATGATGTCCCACGGGGGCGGAGTCGTGACGTCTCGATCTTCTGTTCCCGTGGTCGGTAGCCAGAACCTCCAGCGTTGCCTGAAGCAGATACAGGTGGGTGCTGCATGCTATATTGCGGGGTCCCCAGCGATGGGACCCCCTCGATCAGACATCTTATCCCCTATCCTTTGAGTAGGGGATGAGATGTCTAGGGGTGGAGTACCCCTTTAAATCAACTGGTGCCAGAAAGTTAAACAGATTTGTAAATTACTTCTATTAAAAAATCTTAATCCTTCCAGTACTTATGAGTTGCTGTAATGATCCACAGAAAGTTCTTTTGTTCTGGAATTTCCTTTCTGTCTGACCACAGTGCTCTCTGCTGGCACCTCTGTCCATAGCAGGATAGGTTTTCTATGGCGATTTGCTCCTACTCTGGACAGTTCCTAAAATGGACAGAGGTGTCAGCAGAGAGCACTGTGGTCTGGCAGAAAGGAAATTAAAAAGAAAAGAACTCCCTACAGATCATAACAGCAGCTGATAAGTACTGGACGGATTAAGATTTTTTAATAGAACTATTTTACAAATCTGTTTAACTTTCTGGCACCAGTTGATTTAAAAAAAATATGTTTTCCAGTGGAGTACCCCTTTAATAGTAAACTAGTTCTCTAGGATTGTGGGGATAAAAAGATGAAATTATTAAACAAAAATTAGTCATTATGATGTATTGTCATTAGATATTGACATAACTATAATGGGACATTAATATAATGGGATAAAAAAAAAAAGATATGACAGAGAAAAAGAAAAAATAAATTAAACATGAAAAAACTTTAAAAAACTTATAAAATAAATAAATTAAAAAAACTGGTAAAATAAGAAAAAATTGATTTTTTTTTAAATGAAACATTAAATAAAATTAAAAAAAAATATAACATTTTAAGAATTATAATTAATAAAAATACAGTAAAAAAAAAAATAGGTAAAAAAAAGGAAAGAATGTGTGTAGTGGGAATGATGCAGAGAGGAATAGAAAATAGTAGAGCTAGTAGTGCGTCTTACCATCTTGCCGCACACACTTAGGGCTCATTCACACGAGCTGATTTATATACACGGTTCTTGCTTCGTGTTAGAAAGGGGGACGAGCTCTTCAACGGGGCTTGTGGCGAGTTTTCCGCATCGGAAATTCCACAGCCGAAAATCTCCTGGGGATAGCCCGCCCCCTTTATAACAAGTAGCGGGAAACCTGCAAATAAATCCTCTCGTGTGAACGAGCCCTTAGTGTGATCCCCATTAGTAACAGACGCACATACTCGCCATTTCCCTACGTTTTCCTCTTCTTACAATTGCTCTGAGCTGTTGTGTTTTCCAGAGCTCAAATTCACCACGTTTTATGCAGAAACTTTAGTAAATTTGTAGATTTCATTTGAAAACATATATTTTCTGAGAAACGCCCCTTTTCCCTGATGGCCCCGTCCCCTTTGTAGGGTTTTCTGAGTAAAGTGGAGAGTTAGTGTTTTTTGGATTTTTTTGTTGGAAATTCTGATGTAACACACATGCGTTACAATAAACCCTACAAAATCTACTCGGAAAAGCCTTAAAGGGGTACTCCGCCCCTAGCATCTTATCCCCCATCCAAAGGATAGGGGATAAGATGTCAGATCGCCGGGGTCCCACTGCTGGGGACCCCTGGGATCCCCACTACAGCACCGCGCTATCATTACTGCACAGAGCGAGTTCGCTCTGCCCATAATGACGGGCAATACAAGGGCCGGAGCATCGTTACGTCACGGCTCCGCCCCTCGTGATGTAACAGCCCACCCCCCTCAATACAAGTCTATGGGAGGGGGCGTGGCGGTCGTCACGCCCCCTACCATAGACGTGCATTAAGGGGACGGGCCGTGATGTCACGAGGGGCGGAGCCATGACATGACGCTGCTCCGTCCCCTGTATCGCCTGTCATTACGTGCAGAGCGAACTCGCTCTGTGCAGCAATGATAGCGCGGTGCTGCAGCGGGGATCCCAGGCCTCCCCAGCAGCGGGACCGCGGCAATCTAACATCTTATCCCCTATCCTTTGTATAGGGGATAAGATGTCTACGGGCGGAGTACCCCTTTAAAGGAGATGTCCAGTACGGATTATTCCTATTCCATCCTGCCCGGGCTGCAAAAAAAGAGAAAACAAACTTTCACTTACCTTCCTACGTCCCCCCCCGGAGCTCCGCAACAGCTGATTGGTCGGCCGGGCTGTCTACTTCCTACTTCCTTCAGCCCGGGACATCACACAGTGCTTCAGCTTATCATTGACTGAAGTGGGACATCGCTGCGGCAGGTGATAGGCTGAAGCGCAGTGTGACATCCCGGGCTAGATGAAGTGGGATGTAGACAGCCCGGCCGACCAATCAGCTGTTGCGGAGCTCCGGGGGGGGACGTAGGAAGGTAAGTGAAAGTTTGTTTTCTCTTTTTTTTTTTTTTACAGCCTGGGCTGGATGGAATAGGAATAGTCCGCACCGGACATCTCCATTAAAGGGTTTATCCAGGAATGGAAGAAAAAAACAAAAAAATTCTCAGATCATCACAGGACATTCACCTGGCATCTTTTATTCTACTGTGACCTTTGTATTTCCTGTACGTGACTCTAATACAGTGGTCCCTCAACATATGATGGTAATTCGTTCCAAACGACCCATCGTTTGTCGAATCCATCGTATGTTGAGGGATTCGTGCAATGTAAAGTATAGAAAGTTATACTCACCTGTCCCCGCCGCTCCGGACCGTGTCCTCACCGCTCCCGATGCTGTCCCGCTGCTCCGCCGTCTTCTTCGGGATCCTCCGGCTTCTTCCGCATCTTCTCCAGTGTCCGGGCCTCGCTTTCTGGTGACGTTATTACGTTGCTGCGTCGGCACGGCGTGCGTAGCGACATAATAACGATACAGGAAAGCGAGGCCCGGACCCCGGAGAAGATGCGGAAAACGCCGGAGGATTGCGAAGTGGACCCGGAGCAGCGGGGATAGGTAAGTGAACCTGTCCGGGATGCTTAAACTGCTATCCGACAGCAGCTTAAGCATTTTGCGCTGTCAGATAGCAGTTAATGCGATGGCCCCGACATATAAAAGCATCGTATGTTGATTTTATCATATGTCGGGGCCATCGCATGTCGGGGGGTTACTGTACACATTTTTGCCCACGGTGACCCCGAGTCATATAAGGTCGGTCCTAGTGGCTAATGGTAGCCGGGACCCAGGCCAATACCGGACATCACAGATCGCGGTGATGTCCGGTATTAACCCTTAAGATTTTTGTTGAAACATTCAGCATTTTTTGTGACATTTTTTTTTTTTTCAAATATTGAGAAAAATGTGAAAATTTCTGGCATTTTTTAATTTTTTTACGGCGTTCACTGGCACTGGCGCGATCATGGCAATACCCAATTTATATAGCTTATTTTTTCCCATAATAAAATCCTTTTTTCCCCCTTTTTGGTGTTGCCATGTACCTTTTTTTTTCTCGTTGTAGTACTACAATCGCTAAAACACCCAATTTGTTTAGTTTTCAATATGTTTTTACTGCTTCGAAAAAATTGCAAACAATTTTTTTTCTTTTTTTTAAATATACAGCTGTGTTTTTTTATTTTTTTGCGTGATCGGTAGTTTTTATCTTTACCATTATGGCACAAATGGAACATTTTTATCGCTTATTATTCCATTTTTGCTGGGATGGGATTAAAATCAATAAAATTCTGGCGTTTGATTATTTTTTGTTTTTTTGTTTACACTGTTACATTATATTTCAATAGTTGAGACAATTCCTTACATAGGGACTCCAAATTTTTCTGATTTGGAAAATGGTATTGAGGGGGTGGGGTGGGGGGTGATAGAGTTCAATTATTGTATTTATTTTTAACCTCTAAAAGACTCCGGGCGTACAGGTACACTCAGGGTGCCTGGGTCTTAGCGCATCCTTTGTAATACCCTGGTGATATCCTTTGTGGACTGGAGACGTGACAAAATGCCACGCCCCCTCGTAATGTCATGCCATGCCCCCTCCATTCATGTCTATGGGAGGGGTGTGGTGTCACGAGGGGGTGTGACGTAACGTCTCGTCTCCAGTCCCGGAAACAAAGAGCTTTCCGCAATTGGAGACGCAGCCCAGCATAGAATGCGGGTGCTGCACGGAGATCACGGGATCAGACATCTTATCCCCTTATCCTTTCCCCTAGTCATTGGCCAGGTAACACCTTTAAGTCTACTTTGGGTAAGACCTTAATGTGACTGAGGCCCTAGCAACACAGACAAGGGAACTGTCTCAGGAATAGGGTGAGGGGGGTGTAAGGGTCTTCCATCAATTGCTTCAATGGAAGGAGGTGAGGACCCGAAGCTACAAACACATCATCAAAATACCCATCAGCACTGGAGACCACGAGGATCTGCATGACCACAGAGGAATTAGCCCATGAGAGGATAATCTTATTCATAGGTTTGTCCTCGTGGATCTCAGCGGATGAAGAAAGCCCACCCAAAAGCTGTCCCTGGCATGGAACAGGACCAAGTGTTTCCCGGCCAGGATTGGCATGATCAGAGCTAAGGGCCCGATTTGCCACAATAAAGACACAGCCCCTACCTCCTACTCTAATCCCTCTCCTCCGCAGAAAGGGGGGTGGACCTGAGCTGTATTGGTCTGACCCTTAAAGAGGATCTGGAATCAGGAGGCATTGGGGGGGGGGGGGGTTGAAAACCGAGGTAACAATCTGACAGAAGACAGAATAGTGGTAGAATCTGTGACTCTTATCTATATTTAGTGGTTACTACTCACCAAGGCGGTTACTTGTAGGAATATCCTCCTTATACTGCTTATCACCGCTCACATCTGTCTCTTCTTCTACCTCTATGTCTCTAGCATTAATATAGTTCAGATCTTCCCCTGTAGAAATGTCCTCCTTATACTGCTCATCACCGCTCACATCTGTCTCTTGTTCTTCCTTTATGTCTGTAGCATTAATATAGATCAGATCTTCCCCTGTATGAATGTCCTCCTTATACTGCTCATCACCGCTCACATCTGTCTCTTGTTCTTCCTTTATATCTGTAGCATTAATATAGATCAGATCTTCCCCTGTATGAATGTCCTCCTTATACTGCTCATCACTGCTCACATCTGTCTCGTCTTCTTCCTTAATGACTGTAGCATTAATACAGATCAGATCTTCCCCTATAGGAATGTCCTCCTTATACTGCTCATCACCGCTCACAACTGTCTCGTCTTCTTCCTTAATGACTGTAGCATTAATACAGATCAGATCTTCCCCTATAGGAATGTCCTCCTTATACTGCTTATGACCGCTCACATCTGTCTCTTCTTCTACCTCTATGTCTCTAGCATTAATATAGTTCAGATCTTCCTCTGTAGAAATGTCCTCCTTATACTGCTCATCACCGCTCACATCTGTCTCTTGTTCTTCCTTTATGTCTGTAGCATTAATATAGATCAGATCTTCCCCTGTATGAATGTCCTCCTTATACTGCTCATCACCGCTCACATCTGTCTCTTGTTCTTCCTTTATATCTGTAGCATTAATATAGATCAGATCTTCCCCTGTAGGAATGTTCTCCTTATACTGCTCATCACAGCTCACATCTGTCTCTGGAGCATTAATATTGTTCGGATCTTCACCCTAAATCATAAGATGTAGAAAAAATATATTAAAAGTCATCAGACAGTAGGAGAAGTCACGTGGGATGTAATAGATGAGCAGGAGATGAGGAGTCATGGAGGGTGAGGGGACTGACCACAAGAGCTTCACAGCCCTTCTACAGATCATAGGGAATATCTCCATCTACCTGATCATCCTGTGGAAATAGAGGACGGGGACACCTCTCTGGTGCTGTTCTCTTACTGGATCTGACTGTAGGGAACACATACAGAGACTGAATTCATTCTTTACATACAAATAATGAGAGGACGTGTGTATATAGTCATGTCTATTACCTGGTGATGTGAGGGGCTGCTGATCCTCCATCATGACCTGATCCTTGTACTGATCCTTGTGTCCTTCTACATACTCCCACTCCTCCATGGAGAAATAGACCGCCACGTCCTGACACCTTATAGGAACCTGACACACAATGATACAGTCATCACCCCGACCCCTCCAGTGGTATTACTGTATAATGTCCCAGCATTCCCAGCAGTGTCACCTCTCCAGTCATCACCAGACCCCTCCATTACTGTATAATGTCCCAGCATTCCCAGCAGTGTCACCTCTCCAGTCATCACCAGACCCCTCCATTACTGTATAATGTCCCAGTAGTGTCACCTCTCCAGTCATTACCAGACTCCTCCATTACTGTATAATGTCCCAGTAGTGTCACCTCTCCAGTCATCACCAGACCCCTCCATTACTGTATAATGTCCCAGCAGTGTCACCTCTCCAGTCATCACCAGACCCCTCCATTACTGTATAATGTCCCAGCAGTGTCACCTCTCCAGTCATCACCAGACCCCTCCATTACTGTATAATGTCCCAGCAGTGTCACCTCTCCAGTCATCACCAGACCCCTCCATTACTGTATAATGTCCCAGCATTCCCAGCAGTGTCACCTCTCCAGTCATCACCAGACCCCTCCATTCCTGTATAATGTCCCAGCATTCCCAGCGGTGTCACCTCTCCAGTCATCACCAGACCCCTCCATTACTGTATAATGTCCCAGCAGTGTCACCTCTCCAGTCATCACCAGACCCCTCCATTACTGTATAATGTCCCAGCAGTGTCACCTCTCCAGTCATCACCAGACCCCTCCATTACTGTATAATGTCCCAGCAGTGTCACCTCTCCAGTCATCACCAGACCCCTCCATTACTGTATAATGTCCCAGCAGTGTCACCTCTCCAGTCATCACCAGACCCTCCATTACTGTATAATGTCCCAGCAGTGTCACCTCTCCAGTCATCACCAGACCCCTCCATTACTGTATAATGTCCCAGCATTCCCAGCAGTGTCACCTCTCCAGTCATCACCAGACCCCTCCATTACTGTATAATGTCCCAGCAGTGTCACCTCTCCAGTCGTCACCAGACCCCTCCATTACTGTATAATGTCCCAGCAGTGTCACCTCGCCAGTCATCACCAGACCCCTCCATTACTGTATAATGTCCCAGCAGTGTCACCTCTCCAGTCATCACCAGACCCCCTCCATTACTGTATAATGTCCCAGCAGTGTCACCTCTCCAGTCATCACCAGACCCCTCCATTACTGTATAATGTCCCAGAAGGGTCACCTCTCCAGTTATCACCAGACCCCTCCATTACTGTATAATGTCCCAGAAGGGTCACCTCTTCAGTTATCACCAGACCCCTCCATTACTGTATAATATCCCAGCAGGGTCACCTCTCAGTTATCACCAGACTCCTCCATTACTGTATAATGTCCCAGCAGTGTCACCTCTCCAGTCATCACCAGACCCCTCCATTACTGTATAATGTCCCAGCATTCCCAGCAGTGTCACCTCTCCAGTCATCACCAGACCCCTCCATTACTGTATAAAGTCCCAGCAGTGTCACCTCTCCAGTCATCACCAGACCCCTCCATTACTCTATAATGTTCCAGCAGTGTCACCTCTCCAGTCATCACCAGACCCCTCCATTACTGTATAATGTCCCAGCAGGGTCACCTCTCCAGTCATCACCAGACCCCTCCATTACTGTATAATGTCCCAGCAGTGTCACCTCTCCAGTCATCACCAGACCCCTCCATTACTGTATAATGTCCCAGCAGTGTCACCTCTCCAGTCATCACCAGACCCCTCCATTACTGTATAATGTCCCAGCAGTGTCACCTCTCCAGTCATCACCAGACCCCTCCATTACTGTATAATGTCCCAGCAGTGTCACCTCTCCAGTCATCACCAGACCCCTCCATTACTGTATAATATCCCAGCAGGGTCACCTCTCAGTTATCACCAGACTCCTCCATTACTGTACAATGTCCCAGCAGTGTCACCTCTCCAGTCATCACCAGACCCCTCCATTACTGTATAATGTCCCAGCATTCCCAGCAGTGTCACCTCTCCAGTCATCACCAGACCCCTCCATTACTGTATAAAGTCCCAGCAGTGTCACCTCTCCAGTCATTACCAGACCCCTCCATTACTCTATAATGTTCCAGCAGTGTCACCTCTCCAGTCATCACCAGACCCCTCCATTACTGTATAATGTCCCAGCAGTGTCACCTCTCCAGTCATCACCAGACCCCTCCATTACTGTATAATGTCCCAGCAGTGTCACCTCTCCAGTCATCACCAGACCCCTCCATTACTGTATAATGTCCCAGCAGTGTCACCTCTCCAGTCATCACCAGACCCCTCCATTACTGTATAATGTCCCAGCAGTGTCACCTCTCCAGTCATCACCAGACCCCTCCATTACTGTATAATGTCCCAGCAGTGTCACCTCTCCAGTCATCACCAGACCCCTCCATTACTGTATAATGTCCAGCAGTGTCACCTCTCCAGTCATCACCAGACCCCTCCATTACTGTATAATGTCCCAGCAGTGTCACCTCTCCAGTCATCACCAGACCCCTCCATTACTGTATAATGTCCCAGCAGTGTCCCCTCTCCAGTCATTACCAGACCCCTCCATTACTGTATAATGTCCCAGCATTCCCAGCAGTGTCACCTCTCCAGTCATCACCAGACCCCTCCATTACTGTATAATGTCCCAGCAGTGTCACCTCTCCAGTCATCACCAGACCCCTCCATTACTGTATAATGTCCCAGCAGTGTCACCTCTCCAGTCATCACCAGACCCCTCCATTACTGTATAATGTCCCAGCAGTGTCACCTCTACAGTCATCACCAGACCCCTCCATTACTGTATAATGTCCCAGCAGTGTCACCTCTCCAGTCATCACCAGACCCCTTCATTACTGTATAATGTCCCAGCAGTGTCACCTCTCCAGTCATCACCAGACCCCTCCATTACTGTATAATGTCCCAGCAGTGTCACCTCTCCAGTCATCACCAGACCCCTCCATTACTGTATAATGTCCCAGCAGTGTCACCTCTCCAGTCATCACCAGACCCCTCCATTACTGTATAATGTCCCAGCAGTGTCACCTCTCCAGTCATCACCAGACCCCTCCATTACTGTATAATGTCCCAGCAGTGTCACCTCTCCAGTCATCACCAGACCCCTCCATTACTGTATAATGTCCCAGCAGTGTCACCTCTCCAGTCATCACCAGACCCCTCCATTACTGTATAATGTCCCAGCAGGGTCACCTCTCCAGTCATCACCAGACCCCTCCATTACTGTATAATGTCCCAGCAGTGTCACCTCTCCAGTCATCACCAGACCCCTCCATTACTGTATAATGTCCCAGCAGTGTCACCTCTCCAGTCATCACCAGACCCCTCCATTACTATATAATGTCCCAGCAGTGTCACCTCTCCAGTCATCACCAGACCCCTCCATTACTGTATAATGTCCCAGCAGTGTCACCTCTCCAGTCATCACCAGACCCCTCCATTACTGTATAATGTCCCAGCATTCCCAGCAGTGTCACCTCTCCAGTCATCACCAGACCCCTCCATTACTGTATAATGTCCCAGCAGTGTCACCTCTCCAGTCATCACCAGACCCCTCCATTACTGTATAATGTCCCAGCATTCCCAGCAGTGTCACCTCTCCAGTCATCACCAGACCCCTCCATTACTGTATAATGTCCCAGCAGTGTCACCTCTCCAGTCAGCAGCACCATCATCTTGTTGATGAGTTCTCGGATCTTCTGTTCATCCATTTCCTCATGTATCAGGGAGTGAGGTGGGGGCCCCGGGATTGGGCTCAGGGTTCTTCCCCATCCTTCACACACAGGGGCCCGACAGCGCCCACTAGAGGACTTCTTCACTACTGTGTAATCCTGTGTATGGAGAGACACATTAATATCACTACATACATTCCCAGAATCCCTCACCTCTCCAGTCATATCCATCTGTTATTACATAGATAAGAATGAGGTCATGTGACATCAATCCCAGAATCCCTCACCTCTCCAGTCATAGCCATCTGTTATTACATAGATAAGAATGAGGTCATGTGACATCACTCCCAGAATCCCTCACCTCTCCAGTCATATCCATCTGTTATTACATAGATAAGAATGAGGTCATGTGACATCACTCCCAGAATCCCTCACCTCTCCAGTCATTTCCATCTGTTATTACATAGATAAGAATGAGGTCATGTGACATCACTCCCAGAATCCCTCACCTCTCCAGTCATATCCATCTGTTATTACACAGATAAGAATGACGTCATGTGACATCACTCCCAGAATCCCTCACCTCTCCAGTAAGACGGAAGAGTATCTGTAGGGTGAGGTTTATGATCCTGTCGGCCATCTTATTCCTGTCTCTCTCCATGGTTGATGGGTCATCCAGGAGAATTCTCTTATATAGTAGATTTCAGCAGAGGATCCTGGATTGGAGAAACCTGAAGGGAAGAAGAGGAGACGATGATAAACCGCACCAGATTCTATGGAGAAATAAAATTCATTTCCTGGAGATAATCTGGGGAAACATCTGAGGAGACATTATAGTCACAATAATGGAGGCTGTAAACCTAGTCGGGGATCCATCATAGTCTGTGGTGGAGTCATGGGGGATGGGTAGAATATGGAGACAGGAATCCACCGTCCATGTTATCCAGGAAATACCAGAAGCCACGAGTGGTGAGAAGAGGGAAATGGTGGACAAAGTGTCTGTATGCATACGTATACGCTTATTGTGAGCGGCTTTACCTCATCTCACCTTCTCTCATAGTGGACTGAGGACATCTAGACCTGATATTCCTTCATTGTATGTATCCCACTGCAAACAAACCATTGTGCCTCCCCCTTAGGGGGTGTAAAGACATCTTTATGTCGGGAGTGCCCACATTATGGATCCTTTTCATCTGGAACACGTTGTTTGTGGTAAGAAAGGGGATGGAAAAGAGGAGCCCCGAGCAGAGATGGGAGAATCCTGAGGAGAGACCATATGTTACCGCTGTGCCTCGTGTGCAGGCTGTGCGGCCGTAAGGAAGGAGGTAGAAGCAGCCACCGGGACCACAGCGGCGGCCATCTTAGATTGCTGTATGGAAGAAATGGCTAGTACCCCGGAAAGACATTAACCAGATGACAGATTGAGCAGGGAGGTGACCTGCAGCCCTTCACTATACAAACACGCCCCTTCCATAGACCTGCATTGAGAGGGTGTAACGGAACAAGGGGCGTGGCTATGCAAGCACAACCCTCGCTCCAATCGTTCGGAACACTAGGGCAGCAGAGTACCCCTTTAATGGGTTAATCATTAGCGGTGAGTTCTGGCTTCTTATAGCTCCTAAGCTCTAAATCCCATATGGGGCACAGGGCGTAAATGTACTGCATGTTCTTAAAGGAGTTCTGTAGTAAAAAAATAACCAACGGATAGGGGACAAATTATAGATCGCGGGGGTCTGACTGCTGGGACCCCCTGCGATCTCTTGTACGAGGCCCTGACAGTCCGCAGAAAGAGGGCGAGCCAACCCCTGCACAGAGTGGTGGCCAAAACGCCCCCTCCATGTATCCCATAGAAATACATGAAGAGGGAGCTTTGGCAGCTGCTTCCTGTGGGGGTCAGATCGCCTGCTTCCTGCAAACTGCTGGGCCCCCATACAGGAGATAGCGGGGGATCCCAGCTGTCAGGCATCTGCAATCTATAACTTATGGTATTTTACACTGCACTAGTCCTTTAAGGGTAAATATTAAACATCCCCAATAATCCTGATCTGATGGTGACCGCACACACATACCTGTATCTGTAGAGGAGCCGTGTGCTTACAGGACCTGCGATGATGTCACCGTCATGTGATCAGTCACAGGGAGGAGGAGGAGTCACATGATCAGGGGCTGCTGCTCTGAGAGATCTCCACACACAACGGCAGTGACTGCCCCAACAGGACCTGTTCTGTATCTGCTACATGCTGGGATGATGTCACAATCATGTGACCAGTACCCATTGGGGGGGGGGGGGGAGTTTAGCAGTATAGATGTGACTGTGGCTGAAGGACCTGTGGGGTGGATCATGTGACAGGAGTGGGCGGGGTTGAGCAGTATTGGAGAGGAGATTGTAGTTGAAGGACCTGTGATAATGGTCATGTGACAGCAGAGTCCTGCATACTCTGAGCAGATGAGCCTAGAGCAGCAGCCCCTGATCATGTGACTCCTCCTCCTCCACGTGACTGATCACATGACGGTGACATCATCGCAGGTCCTGTAAGTACACGGCTCCTCTACAGATACAGGTATGTGTGTTCTCTCCCTGTCAGGATTCTCTGACGTCCCTCCAGCAGCACAGATGGTATATTCCTCCCCCCGCACACTGGTATGACCCATACATTGTACTGACAATAAAACCTTACAAGGGTTAATCGCCCCCCTCCCCTATATAGAGGCCGATCCCCTCATCCTGGGATTTCTCCTTTGGGGATTATTTTTATGTATTTTTGTGTTTTTTACTTTAATATTATTTTATCTTTGCTCCTGGTGAGAGAAGGGTTAATATATTGTCTTGTTTCTGCTGCTGTTTGTGTTATTCCGCCATCTTTACTCATTTCCTATATCTCCGCCCAGTTGGCCCCCAGCTAGAAGCCCCGCCCTCCTGTCCTTGTGGCCCTATTCCTGTTATGTCTTTACCTCTAATATGTCAGGTTCTTCTTCTCCTTCTGGTTCTCTCCCCGCGGTGTCCACATGTCTCCCCGGCCGCCGCCATCTTGTAGAAGGAGGTTTATGGAGAACTGGGCCGACTCCTCTGTGGATCCAGGCTCTGCCGACACGCCCCCTCCCATAGACATGAATGGAGGGGGTGTGGCTGTGATGTCGCGAGGGGGCGTGGCTGTGACATCACGAGGGAGTGTGGCTGTGACATCACGAGGGGTGTGGCTGTGACATCACGAGGGTGTGTGGCTGTGACATCACGAGGGGGTGTGGCTGTGACGTCACAAGGGGTGTGGCTGTGACATCACGAGGGGGTGTGGCTGTGACATCACACGGGGGTGTGGCTGTGACATCAGGAGGGTGTGTGACTGTGACATCACGAGGGGGTGTGGCTGTGACATCACAAGGGGGTGTGGCTGTGACATAATGAGGGGTTGTGGCTGTGACATCACGAGGGGGTGTGGCTGTGACATCACGAGGGGGTGTGGCTGTGACATCACAAGGGGTGTGGCTGTGACATCACGAGGGGGTGTGGCTGTGACATCACGAGGGGGTGTGGCTGTGACATCACGAGGAGGTGTGGCTGTGACATCACGAGGGGGTGTGGCTGTGACATGACACAATGAACCCCTATAAAGGTGACTCCGCCCCCAGACATCTTCTCCTCTCTCTGGGGGAGGGGACAGACATTGATCTATAGATAAAATATAGTAAAATGATACATTAACCCTTCATCTCCCACATCCTATAAATCTTCCCATCTCCTCCGGCTCTGGTGTCCAAGGTGATAGATTAGTCGCCATCCATGAGTCTCATGATAGATTCTACCAGACGTGGCCCCCGTGGATGTGATTCCAGGATCCTGTGGAGTCGCCGTCCTGTTGTGTCCTCCAGCGTGTTCTCTGCTATATTGCTGGGTCATGTGATTGGTCGTCCATTCCCGCCTTATGCTCCTCCCCCCCCTTGTTTCCCTTCACCCTCTATCCTCCCTTTTCCTTCTCTCTTCTTTTCGTTTACCTTCTTGTCTTTCTTTTCGTGTTCTCGGTGTTTGTTCTTCTGTATTTGATTCTTTGCCGCCAAAGATTCTGAAAGATTTTCTGGAAAATTTCCGAGGACGTCATCATAGAGGAGAACTCATCCGAAATCATTGTGACTATAATGTCTCCTCAGATGTTTCCCCAGATTATCTCCAGGAAATGGATTTTATTTCTCCATAGAATCTGGTGCGGTTTATCATCGTCTCCTCTTCTTCCCTTCAGGTTTCTCCAATCCAGGATCCTCTGCTGATATCTTCTATATAAGAGAATTCTCTTGGATGACCCATCAACCATGGAGAGAGACAGGAACAAGATGGCCGACAGGATCATAAACCTCACCATACAGATACTCTTCCGGCTTACTGGAGAGGTGAGGGATTCTGGGAGTGATGTCACATGACCTCATTCTTATCTATGTAATAACAGATGGATATGACTGGAGAGGTGAGGGATTCTGGGAGTGATGTCACATGACCTCATTCTTATCTATGTAATAACAGATGGATATGACTGGAGAGGTGAGGGATTCTGGGAGTGATGTCACATGACCTCATTCTTATCTATGTAATAACAGATGGATATGACTGGAGAGGTGAGGGATTCTGGGAGTGATGTCACATGACCTCATTCTTATCTATGTAATAACAGATGGATATGACTGGAGAGGTGAGGGATTCTGGGAGTGATGTCACATGACCTCATTCTTATCTATGTAATAACAGATGGATATGACTGGAGAGGTGAGGGATTCTGGGAGTGATGTCACATGACCTCATTCTTATCTATGTAATAACAGATGGATATGACTGGAGAGGTGAGGGATTCTGGGAGTGATGTCACATGACCACATTCTTATCTATGTAATAACAGATGGATATGACTGGAGAGGTGAGGGATTCTGGGAGTGATGTCACATGACCTCATTCTTATCTATGTAATAACAGATGGATATGACTGGAGAGGTGAGGGATTCTGGGAATGTATGTAGTGATATTAATGTATCTCTCCATACACAGGATTACACAGTAGTGAAGAAGTCCTCTAGTGGGCGCTGTCGGGCCCCTGTGTGTGAAGGATGGGGAAGAACCCTGAGTCCAATCCTGGGGCCCCCACCTCACTCCCTGATACATGAGGAAATGGATGAACAGAAGATCCTAGAACTGATCAACAAGATGATGGAGCTGCTGACTGCAGAGGTGACCCTGCTGGGACATTATACAGTAATGGAGGGGTCTGGTGATGACTGGAGAGGTGACACTGCTGGGACATTATACAGTAGTGGAGGGGTCTGGTGATGACTGGAGAGGTGACCCTGCTGGGACATTATACAGTAATGGAGGGGTCTGGTGATGACTGGAGAGGTGACACTGCTGGGACATTATACAGTAATGGAGGTGTCTGGTGATGACTGGAGAGGTGACACTGCTGGGACATTATACAGTAATGGAGGGGTCTGGTGAAGACTGGAGAGGTGACCCTGCTGGGACATTAAACAGTAATGGAGGGGTCTGGTGATGACTGGAGAGGTGACACTGCTGGGACATTATACAGTAATGGAGGGGTCTGGTGATGACTGGAGAGGTGACACTGCTGGGACATTAAACAGTAATGGAGGGGTCTGGTGATGACTGGAGAGGTGACACTGCTGGGACATTATACAGTAATGGAGGGGTCTGGTGATGACTGGAGAGGTGACACTGCTGGGACATTATACAGTAATGGAGGGGTCTGGTGATGACTGGAGAGGTGACACTGCTGGGACATTATACAGTAATGGAGGGGTCTGGTGATGACTGGAGAGGTGACACTGCTGGGACATTATACAGTAATGGAGGGGTCTGGTGATGACTGGAGAGGTGACACTGCTGGGACATTATACAGTAATGGAGGGGTCTGGTGATGACTGGAGAGGTGACACTGCTGGGAATGCTGGGACATTTATACAGTAATGGAGGGGTCTGGTGATGACTGGAGAGGTGACACTGCTGGGACATTATACAGTAATGGAGGGGTCTGGTGATGACTGGAGAGGTGACACTGCTGGGACATTATACAATAATGGAGGGGTCTGGTGATGACTGGAGAGGTGACACTGCTGGGACATTATACAGTAATGGAGGGGTCTGGTGATGACTGGAGAGGTGACACTGCTGGGACATTATACAGTAATGGAGAGGTCTGGTGATGACTGGAGAGGTGACACTGCTGGGACATTATACAGTAATGGAGGGGTCTAGTGATGACTGGAGAGGTGACACTGCTGGGACATTATACAGTAATGGAGGGGTCTGGTGATGACTGGAGAGGTGACACTGCTGGGACATTATACAGTAATGGAGGGGTCTGGTGATGACTGGAGAGGTGACACTGCTGGGACATTATACAGTAATGGAGGGTCTGGTGATGACTGGAGAGGTGACACTGCTGGGACATTATACAGTAATGGAGGGGTCTGGTGATGACTGGAGAGGTGACACTGCTGGGACATTATACAGTAATGGAGGGGTCTGGTGATGACTGGAGAGGTGACACTGCTGGGACATTATACAGTAATGGAGGGGTCTGGTGATGACTGGAGAGGTGACACTGCTGGGAATGCTGGGACATTATACAGTAATGGAGGGGTCTGGTGATGACTGGAGAGGTGACACTGCTGGGACATTATACAGTAATGGAGGGGTCTGGTGATGACTGGAGAGGTGACACTGCTGGGACATTATACAGTAATGGAGGGGTCTGGTGATGACTGGAGAGGTGACACTGCAGGGACATTATACAGTAATGGAGGGGTCTGGTGATGACTGGAGAGGTGACACTGCTGGGACATTATACAGTAATGGAGGGGTCTGGTGATGACTGGAGAGGTGACACTGCTGGGAATGCTGGGACATTATACAGTAATGGAGGGGTCTGGTGATGACTGGAGAGGTGACACTGCTGGGACATTATACAGTAATGGAGGGGTCTGGTGATGACTGGAGAGGTGACACTGCTGGGACATTATACAGTAATGGAGGGGTCTGGTGATGACTGGAGAGGTGACACTGCTGGGACATTATACAGTAATGGAGGGGTCTGGGGATGACTGGAGAGGTGACACTGCTGGGAATGCTGGGACATTATACAGTAATGGAGGGGTCTGATGACTGGAGAGGTGACACTGCTGGGACATTATACAGTAATGGAGGGGTCTGGTGATGACTGGAGAGGTGACACTGCTGGGAATGCTGGGACATTATACAGTAACACCACTGGAGGGGTCGGGGTGATGACTGTATCATTATGTGTCAGGTTCCTATAAGGTGTCAGGACGTGGCGGTCTATTTCTCCATGGAGGAGTGGGAGTATGTAGAAGGACACAAGGATCAGTACAAGGATCAGGTCATGATGGAGGATCAGCAGCCCCTCACATCACCAGGTAATAGACATGACTATATACACACGTCCTCTCATTATTTGTATGTAAAGAATGAATTCAGTCTCTGTATGTGTTCCCTACAGTCAGATCCAGTAAGAGAACAGCACCAGAGAGGTGTCCCCGTCCTCTTCTTCCACAGGATGATCAGGTAGATGGAGATATTCCCTATGATCTGTAGAAGGGCTGTGAAGCTCTTGTGGTCGGTCCCCTCACCCTCCATGACTCCTCATCTCCTGCTCATCTATAACATCCCACGTGACTTCTCCTACTGTCTGATGACTTTTACTATATTTCTTCCACATCTTATGAATCAGGGAGAAGATCGGAACAATATTAATGCTCCAGAGACAGATGTGAACGGTGATAAGCAGTATAAGGAGAACATTCCTACAGAGAAAGATCTGATCTATATTAATGCTACAGACATAAAGAAAGAAGAAGAAGAAACATATGTGAGCGATGAGGAGCAGTATAAGGAGGACATTCCTACAGAGAAAGATCTGATCTATATTAATGCTACAGACATAAAGGAGGAAGAAGAGACAGATGTGAGCGGTGATGAGCAGTATATGGAGGACATTCCTACAAGGAAAAATCTGATCTATAGTAATACTACAGACTTAAGGGAAAAAGAAGAAGAGACAGATATGAGCAGTGATGAGCAGTATAAGGAGGACATTCCTACAGGTAATCACCCAGGTGAATAGTAACGTCACAGATTCTGCTCTGTCACCGAATGTAATACGGCATTTTTTTAAAGGGGTACTCCGATGAAAAACTATTTTTTAATCAACTGGTGCTAAGTTATAAGTTAGAATTGTAAATTACTTCTATTTATAAATAGTTATCCTTCCAGTACTAATCAGCTGCTGTATGCTCCAGGGGAAGTTGTGTAGTAATTTCCAGTTTGACCACACTGCTCTCCGCTGCCACCTCTGTCCATGTCAGCAACTGTCCAGAGCAGGAGAGATTAGATAGATAGATGTGGCAGAGAACCAAGCCATAGAGGAGGATGTTACAGATGGACTGTCCCAGGGGTTCATCCAAAATCTAGTTGAGGCCCCTGGGATTGGTGAGTTGAGGCCCCTGGGATTGGTGAGTTGGGGCCCCTGGGATTGGTGAGTTGAGGCCCCTGGGATTGGTGAGTTGGGGCCCCTGGGATTGGTGAGTTGGGGCCCCTGGGATTGGTGAGTTGGGGCCCCTCGGATTGGTGAGTTGAGGCCCCTGGGATTGGTGAGTTGGGGCCCCTGGGATTGGTGAGTTGGGGCCCCTGGGATTGGTGAGTTGGGGCCCCTGGGATTGGTGAGTTGGGGCCCCTGGGATTGGTGAGTTGAGGCCCCTGGGATTGGTGAGTTGAGGCCCCTGGGATTGGTGAGTTGAGGCCCCTGGGATTGGTGAGTTGAGGCCCCTGGGATTGGTGAGTTGAGGCCCCTGGGATTGGTGAGTTGAGGCCCCTTATCCAAAGTAACTTATAGAGAATCTGACCCCTTGTTCTCCACACTAAAGCCAATATACGGGGTTATAGTGGGGTAAACAGCTTTACAAAGAGGGGTCACTTACTCACATCCGTTTAGTATATGCAGAGTTCCGGCGCTGTAATCTTTAGCTGCATTGCTACGTTGTGAGAGATTGTTCTGTATTACAAACTGGAGAAATGTGAATTCCACGAAGGTCACAAACGTTTTCCACCCTGAAAGCTGCCGTCACCACAGCTCCCATCCTGGGTCACCACAACCCAGCTTTCCCATTCATACGATGCGTCTGAGACAGAATAGGTGTCTCACCTTCCTACCCCAGAGAGACCATTTTATCCTTATAGCTTTATTACCAGGAAACGTTCCTCAGTGGCCATCATTTGTCCCTCAAGGAGTGGCCGCACTTGTCTGTGGGTACTACCGGACCTATTCTAATTCTTATGGAGCACAAACACTTCATTTACCTCCCTGCGGCCAAATGTTTATCTCTAGGACAGGCTAGGTGGGCTCTCTTCTTCTTCTCCCCATTTTATTATGTGTCTCCTTTCTTCTTGGCACTAAGAACACTAAGGCCGGGTTCAAATGGCTGAAAATGTGCAGAATGAACACCCAGAAATCATGGACGGACATTCCGCACATTTAAATGATCCGATGCAATCACTACACCTGACTACACCTTGCCGGGGTCGAATTATGAGGTCTGCAGTATCCTTGACTCCCATATGTCCAGGGGCGGCCTCCAGTATCTAATCCACTGGAAAGGCTATGGGCCAGAGGAACGGTCCTGGGTTCCAGCTACAGATGTACGTTCTCCTGCCCTTCTTCGTGCCTTTCATGCTTAATCCCTTCACAAATCTGTTGCTCCCCTATGTGGAGGGTTTGTTTAGAGGTGGGTACTGTGAGGGCTCTTGTCTTGCCTTTGCTCCACTTCTGGTTTCTCAGACAACAAAATCTTAGCTGATATTAATGAGCACCTCTTTATTTCCCTGGCTACCTTTCAATCAGCCATTCTCTTCCCTGCTGGGTCCTGGCTATTTAACAGCAACAGTTCAAAGACCACGCAAGGGCAGAGGCAGTCTGATCTCCAAGCGCATTAATGTTGTTCCTGATTGTGATTCCATGTATGACCCTGGCCTGGCTGACATCCACTCTGGTTCCCAATCCTGGTTCTGACTTTTGGGTGTCCTGACCGGCTATTCCTGAGTACCAGCTTTGGTTTCTGACCCTGGCTGTGTGTTTGACCTGGTTTTCGCTATAGTTTATTTTTGTATTTTTTATTATTTTGACCTCATAAAGATGCAGCCAATTTTCATTTTTTGCGATCCCTCCACCCATTGAAGCAGACAGGCTCCCTGTCATCAGCTGACTAGTGATGTCAGGTCTCGGCCGCATTGCAACCTGGGAAAAATCCGAGACAACAGTCATTTTGTATGCTGTTAAAAATAAATGTGGTGAAAATCACAGAAGAATTGTGAGAAAACCGTCACACACAGGTACAGACACTGTATTATGGACTACACTAACTTTACAGCCCCTGTAGCATAGGAAAAAAACAATTCCTGGAATACCCCTTTAAGGCTGTGTTCATACATTGCATTTTTGCCATCATTTTCCAAAATTGCTTTAAAATTATTCTTTTCCCATAGTTGCGCAAATTGCCCAAAAAAAGAGGTAACCTTGGAAACGTGTGAACTCGTCTGAAGACTTCAAATCTTCAGAAAACAACTGAAGATTACATTTTGGGAATATTTATCTAAAAAACACTCACCTTGAATAAGAAAGTGCCCTGATAAGTTCCATAAGGTATGGGGGGGCCGGGGTGGTTCTCCCTCGGCTTTCACCTCTTTTCTGTCCTCCGCACTCTTGGCTCCTCCTTTTAACCCTTTCCTCTTCTGTCTTTCTCCTTCCTTTCTTCCTTTTCTGGTGGGTAGTGTGGGGGGTCCCTCTGCTCCAGTCAGGGAATTCTTTCCAGCTCAGTCTAGGGTCCTACCCTATCCGTGGTGGCTCAGGAGGCGTTACCTGTTCAAGTTTAAAGTGTTACTCCGCCCACAGACATCTTATCCCCATCTTATAAGGGGATAAGATGTCTGATTGTGGGGGTCCTGCCGCTGGGACCCCCTGCGATCTGCGTGAAGCACCAGGCATTCGAAACAGTATGTTTAGAACGCTGGGATTGGGTGGCCCGAGATGTGAGCTCATGCCACGCCCCCTCGCGACGCCATGTCACGCCCGCTCCCATAGACATGAATCATAATCACAACCACTGCCACCCAAACCAAGCATTCTGAAAACAAACTTTCTGCCTGGAGATCATGGAGGGTCCCAGTTGCAGGACCCCCGTGATCAAACATCTTATGCCCTATCCTTTTTTGTTGTATTTGTTTTTAAAAAGTGGTAAAACGTAACGGAAACTATGCAAATTAGATATCGCAGTGATTGTATGGACCTGACTTATATTTAATGCACAGGTAATACAATGTAAGATCGGTCCCACAAAAAAACAAGCTCTAAAACCCAGTGTAGATGGAAATATAAGAGTTATGGCTATAAGGAGAGGAGGAAAAAAACACAAAATCTTAAATGTCCTGGGTTGTTAAGGGGTTAATACTGAAAAATAAAATCTGTGTTATTCTCTGCAGATTCTTGTACCAGGAGATCAGAGGAGAATCTTATATCTTCAGATTATAAAGCAGATGATGATATCACACAAGATACATATGAAGAACATTCCATTATCCCAGATACACCCTCAGCCCTTCACAGCCAAGATCTGTCATCTCATCCTTATATACAGGTCCTGTCTTCTCAGTCATCACAGGATGTTCAGCAAAATAAAGGTCACAGAAGGAATGATGGACATCAAAGAGATCACACAGGAGAGAAACCATATTCATGCTCAGAATGTGGGAAATGTTTTACTGGGAAATCAAGTCTTGTTAGACATAAAAGAACTCACACAGGAGAGAAACCATTTTCATGCTCAGAATGTGGGAAATGTTTTACTCAGAAATCGCAGCTTGTTCAACATAAAAGAACTCACACAAGAGAGAAGCCATTTTCATGCTCAGAATGTGGGAAATGTTTTACTAAGAAATCACAGCTTGTTCAACATAAAAGAACTCACACAGGGGAGAAGCCA
Source organism: Hyla sarda (assembly GCF_029499605.1). Lineage (NCBI taxonomy): Eukaryota > Metazoa > Chordata > Amphibia > Anura > Hylidae > Hyla > Hyla sarda. Next base: position 725,153 of record NW_026607593.1, read on the forward strand.
TATTCATGTTCAGAATGTGGAAAATGTTTTCCTGGGAAAAAAAATCTTGTTCAACATAAAAGAACTCACACAGGGGAGAAGTCATATTCATGTTCAGAATGTGGAAAATGTTTTCCTGGGAAAACAAATCTTGTTCAACATCAAAGAACTCACACAGGAGAGAAGCCATTTTCATGCTCAGAATGTGGAAAATGTTTTACTCAGCAAACAAGTCTTCTTAGACATCAAATAACTCACACGGGGGAGAACTCATTTTCATGCTCAGAATGTGGAAAATGTTTTCCTGGGAAAACATATCTTGTTCAACATCAGAGAACTCACACAGGGGAGAAGCCATTTTCATGTTCAGAATGTGAGAAATGTTTTACTATTAAAGCAAATCTTGCTGTACATCAAAGAACTCACACAGGGGAGAAACCATTTTCATGTTCAGAATGTAGAAAGTGTTTTACTGACACATCAGGTCTTCTTAGACATCAAAGAACTCACACAGGGGAGAAGCCATTTTCGTGTTTAGAATGTGGGAAATGTTTTACTCGGAAATCAGCTTTTCTTCAGCATCAAAGAATTCACACAGTAAAGAAGCCAATTCAGAGCTGTAAATGATGCAGATAACACATCTATATATTAACCCCTTAACAACGCAGGACATAAATGTACGTCCTGGTGAGGTGGTACTTAATGCACCAGGACGTACATTTACGTCCTATACATAACCGCAACGTAAATGTAGGACGTTCATGCGCGGCTGGTCCCGGCTGCTGATAGCAGCCAGGGACCCGCCAGTAATTGCCAACATCCGCGATTGCGCGGATGTTCTCCATTAACCCCTCAGAATGCGGTCACTAAAATGGATGATCGGATTATCCGCAGCGCTGCTGCGGCGATCTGATCATTCAGAATGGCAGACGAAGGTCCCCTGACCTGTCTCCACTGCCTTCCATGGGTCTTCTGCTCTGGTCTGCGATTGAGCAGACAATACAAGAAGATCACCGATAACACTGATCAGTGCAATGCCCTATGCATAGCACTGAACAGTATTAGCAATCCTATGATTGCTATGAATAGTCCCCTATGGGGACTATTTAAAGTGTAAAAATAAAAGTAAAAAAAGTAAAAAAAAAAAATGTGAAAACCCCTCCCCCAATAAAAATGTAAGTTGTCCCATTTTCCCTTTTTCACCCCCAAAAAGTAAAATAGATAAATAATTTATATACATATTTGGTATCGCCGCGTGCGTAAATATCTGAACTATTAAAATAAAATGTTAATGATACCATACGGTGAACGTAAAAAAAAAATAGTCAAATTGCTGCTTTATTTTATAACATTTTATTTAAAAAAAAATTATAAAAAAGTATTAAGTCTTATATAAGCAAATATGGTATCAATAAAAAGTTCAGATCACGGTGCAAAAAATTAGACCACATACCGCCACTTATACGGAAAAATGAAAAAGTTATAGGTCTTCAAAATAGGCGGATTTTAAACGTACTAATTTGGTTAAGAAGTTTGCTGGTTTTTTTAAGCGCAACAGTAATAGAAAAGTATATAACCATGGGTATCATTTTAATCGTATTGACCCAAAGAATAAAGAACACGTCATTTTTACCGTAAATTGTACAGCGTGAAAACGAAACCTTCCAAAATTTGCAAAATTGCTGTGTTCTTTTCAATTTTCCCACACAAATAGTAATCTTTTGGTTGCGCCATACATTGTATTGTAAAGTGAGTGATGTCATTACAACGGACAACTGATCGCACAAAAAACAAGCCTCATACTAGTCTGTGGATGAAAATATAAGAGTTATGATTTTTTGAAGGCGAGGAGGAAAAAACGAAAACGTAAAAATAAAATTGTCTGAGTCCTTAAGGGGTTAACCATGTACATAGGATATCTGACATTTATACATATATCATATACTGCATCTCCAAACTTGTTCCCAATTGGTAATAAAAGTTTTCTTTCTTATATGATTTATTATTCTTATATCCATCTCCGCACACTGGACTTATAATAAATGTAATATTGTCCCTGACGTTGTATATAGGGAATGTAACGCGTCAGTGTTGTCCCCGCCCCCTTCTCATTATGATTATAGAGACTTTAATTCAAGGCATCAGACAAGATCCGCGCGTCTCCCTTGAAGATCGTCTCTTCTGAACATAAGACGCTGCAGATACTTTTATTTATCACAAACCCTAGACCAGCGTTTCCCGTCTTGACGTCTATTTTCGGTCTCAGATCATAAAATCCATTTTTCTATATGAGAAGTCGTCAATATGTCAGCGTCCCCCGGGTTCAGTAAACATCGGTGTAATTCTTTTCCTTTTCTTTGTCCTCCCCGGGGTATAAAATCCCTAGAGATCTGATCACATCTGGTACAAGATCTCTTTACTTCACACTTTGCGCCATTATTACACGGATTGAAGACCCAGTTACACGCTCGTAAATTCCCATATATGTCGTGGATTGGAAGGAAAAAGGTTCTTAAATCTTATATTTACCAATAATATTTTATATTTTTACAGTCTGTCCCTATCATAGTACGGAATTGTTATTTTTCTTCTATCCGATGGTTATTTAGTAATTTTGTTATGATTCAGAAGAGACCACGTGTCCCGTATAGACGCTCACCCTGAAGACATTAGACGGCGGTTTTGTGTTTCCGGATTTACACACTTATTATAAAGCTTTTCCTTCGTCTGAATTATTAGAGCTCGTTCACTCTTCTTTTTCTCATCCTCCCCTTTATATTCCTCCTCATGTGGATATGGAATTCTCCTCAGTCCCTCCTTCTATAGGGCCCATTTTGTGGCCCCCGCACTCCTCCTTTAGGTACAACAAGAGTATCGTACAGCACCAGGCTTGTATTAAAAATTGTAGAACTTTATTGGGTCATGGATAAACAGAACATACACAGCCGACACGTTTCGTACCTACACTAGGTCCTTAATCATGGCATACAAAACATTCAAATAACTCTGCTTTCATATTAAAAGTTACAAGTCACATGATCACCCTGAATTTCACTGGTAAAATCTGAAATGGCCAAACGGGAAGGGAACTGCTCATAGTACAAATAAGAAGAAAAATGAAGAACATGGAAAGACACCATTGAAATACACAATATAACCTGTAATATCACCCTCAGAAAAAGTTTATATAAAATATGTAGAATTATGTAACATAAATTTAGTTATACATAGTTAAAAATTTAATTACCACAGACTCTAAAGGGAGCGGAAAAAAGACGTGTAACACTCCTTGCCTTATATTCATACGTCGCAGTTGCCGAGTGTCCAATTTGAAAATCCAAAATGACTCTCGATTCAGGAGCGTCCGTCTGGTATCCCCTCCCCTAGGATGTCCGTGGACTTTATTTATACCCATAATTTCCAAAGATGTCGTCACCCCTTTATGTACATCCCTAAAATGTCTGAATATGGAGGACACATTAAATTGAGACCCTTTTGTATGAGAGATTTGCCTCCTGATCCTACTGTTTAGTGCATTAGAAGTGCAGCCTACGTATTGTAAGTGACAGGTGGTTCATGTGGATAAATATAGAACATTCATAGTATCAACATTAATGTCATTTCTTCACTAAAAGAGTAAAATCTATCTGACACTCGTATATGGCCGCACGTAATGCACTGACTGTGCACATTTCCAGCTACCCAGGAAATTTAAAGGGGTTCTCTGCCCATAGACATCTCTTCCCATATCCAAAGGATAGGGGTTAAGATGTCTGATCTCTGGGGTCCCGGCACTTTGGACCCAGGCAATCTCCCTGCTACACCCGGCGTTCGTTTAGAGCGTCGGAGGCTCATGACGTCACGGTCACGCCCCATTCGTAAGATCACAGCCACACCCCCTCAATGCAAGTCCATAGACTTGCATTCAGGGGGCGTGACTGCGACATCGCGAGCAGGGCGTGACCTTGACGTTACAACCTCCGCCCGCATCGCCAGTCATCCGACACGGAGCGAAGTTCGCTCCATGCACCGGATGTCTGGGGTCCCCAGCACCTGGACCCCGCGATCAGACATGTCTTGGGGCAGAGTACCCCTTTAGCCAAGTTGGTTGCGTTTTTTTCTTTCTGGGATCTACAAAAATACTTGGTGAAACCTTAGAACCCAGAGAGGGGCCCCGTTTGGCTACTGCTTACAGCTGATTCAAAGAAAATCCCTTCAAAACGGAGTCCGGCTCTAAAATAGGTCGATATTTTCTCATAATCTTCTTTATGGCAAAAAAGCTGCCGACTATAGGGAGTAATAAATCTGGGGACGGTTTATTTGTCTTCATATTAACATTTGATCGGTTACTTTTCTGTGCAGGAAATTAATGCCTTTGATTCATTATAACTTCTCTTTTTTAACCTTGAATGCAGCGATATAGATTCCCTATAAATGTTTCTGTTTCCGACCAATTTGGCCTGAGTGTCACCCACTCCCCATATGGGATATTTATATTACATGTATTGGATGCAGGAAGAGGCTTGTGAGGTGATATTCCCTGTTATCTCTTTACTGTAGGGTGAGGCCTGGATTTTATCGTCCTTGTCTGAAAGAAAAAAAAAATTTTTTTAAGTTATGTCTTTGCTTGATTTTTTTAAAATTATTTTTTAAATCAACCGGTGCCAGAAAGTTAAACAGATTTGTAAATTACTTCTATTTCAAAATCTTTGTTATAAAAAAAAAAAAAATCTTAATCCTTCCAGTACTTATCAGCTGTGCTTATCAAAGTGCTCTCTGCTGACACCTCTGTTCATGTTAGGAACTGTTCAGAGCCAGAGCAAATCCCCATAGCAAACCTCTCCTGCTCTGGACAGTTCCTGACATGGACAGAGGTGTCAGCAGAGAGCACTGTTGTCAGACTGGAAAGAACTACACAACTTCCTGTGGAGCATACAGCAGCAAAGTACTGGAAGGATTGAGATTTTTAAATAGAAGTAATTAACAAATTTGATTAACTTTCTGGCACCGAGTACCCCTTTAAAGTTTAGACTAACAAAGCTCATCAATGATTCCTCTGTATCCTTCGATGAGTACCAAGTCATCAATGTAACGACCTTTCCATTTTATACTATTGGCATTGGGGTCACTAGGAGCAGAGATGTATTGTTCCACCCAACATATCATGTAGATATTAGAATATCAAGGGGAGTATTTCGCCCCCATGGCAGCTCCCCTGACCTGAAGAAAAAACTTCATTATACATAAAGAAATTATTTTCTCTTCAGGTCAGGGGAGTATCGGCTGTATATATATATATCCAGATGTCTCGCTAAGGCTTTCAGGCTCTTTGCTGGGAATAGATGGATATAAAGACGTTACGTCACATGTAGCCCATGAATGACCCTCCTCACTTGTCATCTGATGCATCATCTCCAAAACGTGTTTGGTGTCCCTGATGGTGGGTGTAACGTGTACTAAAGGCTGGAGGTAATTGTCCAAGCAATCTCCCCCCTAGTGCACCAACACCAGTCACTATAGGTCACATGGGAGGGGGAAATACCCCTTTATGTACATTTAGGAGAGAATAGAAGACCCGGGTTACAGGCGTCTCCACATACAAAAATTCTTTCAGTTATTTAGAAGACCCGTTCTGCAGCCTCCTCCAGTATTTTACACATTTTATGTAGGATTACTGTCTAACTTGACATAGGTGGATCGATCCTTTAGTATTTCTACATTTCATTTCTTATATGACTCTGAATTTAGCAGTACCACTGATCCCCCCCCCCCCCCCCCCCCCTGATCCGTTAGATTGGGGTTATCACATAGCGCTACTAAATCTTGAATCTCCTCCCTTGTCAAGTTAGTTTGTAGATTTTCTTTGGAAACTTTTCCATTTAGTTTTACTAAGTCTCTCTCCCCCAATTCATGGTATCTATCCAGCGCTACTGGCCGAGAAGCAACAGGATACAATCCCCGATTGGAAGCGTGAAAGATATTTTACCAATGTCACAATAATCCAAAGCTTCTTGTTGTAATGCATAGAACCACAGTGTATTACATTGATTGCATTGCTCGAAAAAATCTACACATATACCATGTTCAGAGATTATGGGCACACACATAGAAACAGAAGTGCCCAATACTTGCAAGGTCATTTCTCTAGAGTCCTTATCGCGTACCGCAAAGTGTCTGCACAAATTCACGTTCCTTGCTTATCTGTTCACAGCTAATATTGTAGCAAATATATTAAAATTACAAGAGGGAACATAATTAAGACCTCTACTCAACAAAGAGATCTGGGCATCAGACAAGATATAACTGGATAAGTTAAAGGGGTACTCTGCCCCTAGACATCTTATCCCCTATCCAAAGGATAGGGGATAAGACGTCTGATTACGGGGGTCCCGCAGCTGTGGACCCCTGCGATCTCGGCTGTGGCACCCCAGACATCTGGTGCACGGAGCAAACTTGACTGGCGATGCAGGGTGGTGGCTGGTGATATCACGGTCTCGCCCCGTTTGTGACGTCAAGGCTCTGCCCCTTCAATGTAAGTCTATGGAAGGGGATGTGATGGCTGTCACGCCCCCTCCCATAGACTTCCATTAAGGGGGTGTGGTCGAGACCTCATGAGTAGAGTGCCGCCGTGACGTCATGAGCCTCTAGCACTACACCAGACACTCCAAACGAACGCCTGGTGCAGCAGGGTCCCCAGCCGCGGTACCCCTGTGATCAGACATCATATTCCCTATTCTTTGGATAGGGGATAAGATGTCTAGGGGCGGAGTACCCCTTTAATCACAGATTGACTTGGTCGAGAGCTGGGACCGCAGTGGATATCTTATGCTTCCGTCCCGCTCTCCTGGTATGTTCTTAGGGGGAAGCGTTTTTTTATTCCAGCCACTAGGTTCCTTGCTGCTTCCTCCAAAGATTGGGGGTCACCATGCTCCTGCAATTTGAGAATCTTTCCGAGATACCTCTGCCCTGTGTCTTTAAGTATCAGGATGTAAGGGCATACCTGTACACCCTGCGACCGTCAGGGTAAGGAGTTAAATGCCTTTGGGCCACTAACCTGAGGGTGGAAATATACAGGAAGGGCCCCTCGATAATATCCAACTGTTTCCAGCCTGGCCCAAAATGTGGATTGGCAAGAAAACAGATACCAACCTTGCCAGTTGCTTAGGTGTATTATTAATAAGTAACTGATGATTTCAAAGGGTTAAACGCGATTGGGCCACCAACCTAAGGGTGGAAATATAGAGAGTAAGGGCCCTTCCATAATACCCAACTGTATCCAGCCTGGCCCAAACAGTGGATTGGCATTAAAACAGGTGCCAGAACAGGTTTGGTCCCGGCTGGACTCTATTGATTTTGATGCGGGGCCCCTCTCTGTGTATTGGTCGTGTGAGATCAGGAGCTAAAAGTCATTTAAAGGAAAACTGTCAGCTTGCTCCCCCTGCACTAACCAGCAGTACTGGCTGATCCGCCCCACCGTTTGGCCAATATCTTTGTTTTTCCCTATATGCTAATTGAGTGATAACTGGCACAGGCAGCGTTAACTGGCAGTCTGACGTCACCGCCGCCGGCCGCAGCGCCGCCAAGCTCATCACTATTCCTCCCCTCCCGCTCTTCTCCACCCTTTATAATGAAGAGGGAGAGGCGGAGGGATGGTACTGCTGGTTAGTGCGGGGGGAGCAAGCTGACAGTTTTCCTTTAAACCTTTGAAAACACAAGTTACTTATTCAAACAACATAACATGTAAGTAGTTGGCAAGGTTGGCACCTGTTTTCATGCCAATCCACAGTTTGGGCCAGGCTGGATACAGTTGGGTATTATGGAGGGGCCCTTACTCTGCATATTTAAACCCTCAGGTCAGTGGACAATGGCGTGTAACCCCTTAAAATCATCAGTTAATTATTCAAAACCAACTTCATCCTTGTATAAAAAATATGAATCACCACGCCTTTTTAAATAAAATAATGTAAACAAAAAAAGTAAACATATTTGGTATTGCCGGACGGTGGTGTAAACATAAAAAAAATATTGATTTTTGGTCACTTCATAAACCAGAAAAATGAATAAAATTTTTTTTAAAAAAACATGAAAACAAAAGTGGTACCGATAAAAACTTGACTGCACAAAGATTACCCTCATACAGCCCCGTACACGGAAAAATCTAAGAGTGAGGCTAGGTTTCCACCTGGTTTTTTTTTTTTTACAAAAACACCAATAAAAACGCCCATTCTGCCCATTGTGAAAAAACGCTGCGGCCAGATGTTAGGCTGCTTTCACACTATAAAATTCATCCATTTTTTAAGATCCGTTTGATGTTCCGTTAAGAAAACCCTGAAAATCGGCCATTAAACGTCCGTTAGAAAATCTCATCATAGTCTATGTGGTTTTTACATTATCCGTTTTAATCCGTTATTAATGACGGACGTTATTTTGTGACGGGAGAATGAACGGAAGAAACAGCACATGCACCATTTCTCTCGTTACTATCTTCCATCACAAAATAACCTCTGTTATTAATAACGGATTAAAACGGATAATGTAAAAGCCCCATAGACTATAATGGGATTTTCTAACGGACGTTTAATGGCCGATTTTCAGGGTTTTCTTAACGGAACATCAAAAGGATCTTTAAAACGGATGAATTTTATAGTGTGAAAGCCGCCTTAGCTGCAAGTCAATAGAGAACTGCAAAATGCCATATCCACTTGGCGTTTTTCAGTTTGGCGTTTTTTTAATCCTTTTGGCGTTTTTGGGCTCCTTGGCAGTTTTTAAAAAAACGTCCTTTTGTCGAGACGTTTTTTCGGGAAAATCTTGGCGTTTTCCTCCCATAGATACCTTTTTTTATAAAAATTTCGTAGGGTGCCATTAAAAAATTATGATAAAAAAGATACAGTAGTGATGGAAAAAATTGTATTTAACGAAACTTATCTTTTTTATAACAAAATTTTAATTAATTTTTAAACAGGGATCAATTTATGTGGGCGGGTAGGGCACTAAAAATGTAGCCGACAATAATAAAAATATTTATTTTCCCATTGTTTAGGTAGTAATACTACTCCCAGCATAGAACACACTGTTCCATGATGGGAGTAGTAGTTACCTGTACTAATTGACAGTTCGCCCGTTGCGATCCTCCTGTATAATGTATAGATGCGGCCGCTCTTCTATGGTCCCTTGCACTGCCGTATATATACACGTATTCATATTTCCAACAGAGCTGTGATTGGTCAGATGGTTCCAGCCACTCACAACTCTGCAGGAAATATGAAAATGTGTATATATACGTCAGTGCAGGGGACTAGAGATGAGCGAACTTACAGTAAATTTGATTCGTCATGAACTTCTCGGCTCGGCAGTTGATGACTTATCCTGCATAAATTAGTTCAGCTTTCAGGAGTTCCGGTGGGCTGGAAAAGGTGGATACAGTCCTAGGAGACTCTTTCCTAGGACTGTATCCACCTTTTCCAGCCCACCGGAACTCCTGAAAGCTGAACTAATTTATGCAGGATAAGTCATCAACTGCCGAGCCGAGATGTTCGTGACGAATCGAATTTACTGTAAGTTCGCTCATCTCTACAGGGGACCATAGGAGAGCGGCCGCCGCATCCATACATTATACAGGACGATCGGAGCGGGTGTCAGAAGTTACACTAGCTGCGATCTGTCTATTACTGCAGGTACTACAGCTCCCAGCAGAGTGTGCTCCATGTTGGGAGTAGTAGTACCTGCAGTAAGGGACAGATTACAGCGGATGTCACTCCTCCTGACACCCGCTGCGATCCTCCTGATGTGAATGTCGGGATCAGCTGTTCTCAAGGCTACAGAGCCGGGAGAACAGCTGACGCTGAGCTGTAGGTATACATGGTATATCTACTGCCCAGCAAGAACTTACAGTGAGCCTGCAATGTGTATACAGTATACATCGTATATCTACTCCCAGCAAGAACTTACAGTGAGCCTGCAATGTGTATACAGTATACACATTGCTGGCTCACTTAACCCCTTGCTGAGCTGTGCACTATGCGCAAGCCCGGCAAGGAAAGAGTTAACTTACACTGCTGGACAGTGTAGGTTAACCCTTTGGGTTGTATACAGTATATACAGCTATCTATAGATAGCTGTATATAGTGTATACAGAAAATGAAGAAATCCCCTTACCTCCCTCAAGTCCCCGCGGGTCCGTGTAGCTCCGCCCCCTAGTGATGACGTCATTAAGGGCGGAGCTACAGACGGGATCCAGGCTGGGCTCTGTTCACATTGTCCGTTTTGTATAATGTGAACAGACCTTTCTGCCAGTGTCTTACCAGATAGGGAGACTCCAGCTGTTGCTAAACTACAACTCCCAGCATGCCCAGACAGCCAAAGGCTGTCTGGGCATGCTGGGAGTTGTAGTTTTGCACCAATTGGAAGTTCCCTATTTGGGAAGACACTGCATCATGGGTGCTCTCCCCTGCGGAGAGCGCAAAAAATGTCCTAACCCATTTTTTTGTGTTTTCTTTTCTTCTCCTTTCAGATCCGTGTATGCAGAGGATTACTGCGGATTCAATGGATTACGACAGATGAACTGTATTTTTTTTATTTTAATAAAATGGTTAACGAGGGCTGTGGGGGAGTGTTTTTTAAAATAAAATTATTTTTCCAATGTGTTGTGGTTTTTTTTAAATTGAATTTTCAGACTTAGCAGTGGAAGCCGGTCTTATTGACGGACTCCATTACTAAGCCAGGGCTTAGCTTTAGCCCCAAAAACAGCTAGCACTAACCCCCAATTATTACCCCAGTACCCATCGCCACAGGGGTGCCGGGTAGAGCCAGTACCAACAGGCCCAGAGCATCAAAGATGGCGCTCCTGGGCCTAGGCGGTAACAGGCATTTCGGCTGGGGAGGGCCAGTTACAATGGTCCTCACCCACCCTGGTAACGTCAGGCTGTTGCTGCTTTGTTGGTATCTGGCTGATACTGAATATGCAGAAAACCCTATGCGTTTTTTTTTTTTCTTCCATAAATAAAAAAAAATTCATAGGGTTCCCCATATTTTCATTCTCAGCACAATAGCAACCAAACAGCAACAGCCTGACATTACCAGGGTGGGCGAGGACCATTGTTAGTGGCCCTCCCCAGCCTAAATAACGCCAGCCTGTTACCACTTAGGCCCAGGAGCGCCATTTTTGAAGCTCCAGGCCTGTTGGTACCGGCTCTTCCCAACACCCCTGTGGCGGTGGCTACCGGGGTAATAATTGGGGGTTAGCGTTAGCTGTTTTTGGGGCTAAGCCCCGGCTTAGTAATGGATTCCGTCTATTAGACAGCCTCCATTACTAAGCCTGAAAATTCAACAAAAATAAAATAAAAAAAACACAATACATTGGAAAAATGACTTTATTTTAAAAAAAACACTCCCCCACAGCCCTCGTTAACCATTTTTTTTTTATAAAAAAAAAACTGTTTGTCCGTCGTAATCCATCGAATCCGCCATAATCTTCTGCATACATGGATCTGAAACGAGAAAAAACAAAATATTGGTTAGTACATTTTAGTTGCTGTCCGCTCGGTAGAGCGCCCATATTGCAATGTCTTCCCAAACAGGGAGCCTCCAATTGTTGCAAAACTACAACTCCCAGCATGCTCCTGGGCATGCTGGGAGTTGTAGTTTAGTAACAGTTGGAGTCTCCTTATCTGGAAAGACACTGCCAGAAGGGTCTGTTCACATTATACAAAACGGACAATGTGAACAGAGGCTTACTAGTCTAACTCCCGTCTGTAGCACTGCCCCCTAATGATGTCATCAATAGGGCGGAGCTACACAAACCCGACGGGGACAGGGAGCGAGGAGGGTAAGTGGATCTCCTGTTCTGTATACACTATATACAGCTATCTGTAGATAGCTGTATATTCTGTATTCCGCACAAAGGGACTATAGGAGTAGGGAGTCAGTCTGGTGACAGGATTCCCGGCTCCTGTATAGTATATACGGGTACACTATGCCCCCCTGTATACTATACGGCGGGGGAGGTGAGTAGTGACGTTATACATCCTTCCTCATCTCTTTACACTCAGCATCCGACCCATAGAGTAGTACCCAGAAGACAGTGAAAAAACTGCAACAGGGTACAAATTTGGCTGTTTCCACACACCAGGAAAAACACCAGAAAAATTGCCAAAACTAAGGAAAAACCTGCTGCAGTTTTTCTGGCGTTTTTTTAGGTGTACAAAAAGAACCAAGTGGAAACCTAGCCTCACATCTAGAATGATAAACGCCGGCCAATGTATCTATAAGTTACACTGAAAAACTAAATATTTAATCTTTGAGACACTTAAATAAAAATGTTCATAATAATTTGGAACAGGGTGTATATATACATTAGGGTACAATATTCTAGTACTTGGTTGAGTATTTTTTGGGAACACTCATACTTTTTCAATATTAGTTTATTACTCTTTCTTGTGAATCTGACTGCAATGGTCGTAGTATTTGTACTATTTGACAAGTTGGAAGGTTACTTTCCAGTGTGAGCTCTTTGGTGTATAAGAGTTGCTTTCCGAGTAAAACATTTCCCACATTCTGAACATGAATATGGCTTCTCCCCTGTGTGAGTTTTCTGATGTTTAACAAGATCCGATTTCCAGGTAAAGCATTTTCCACATTCTGAACACGGAAATGGCTTCTCTCCTGTGTGAGTTCTCTGATGTTCAGCAAGATGATAATTTTGAGTAAAACATTTGCCACATTCTGAACATGAATACGGCTTCACCCCTGTGTGAATTTTCTGATGTTTAACAATATCCGATTTCCGAGTAAAGCATTTTCCACATTCTGGACACGGAAATGGCTTCTCCCCTGTGTGAGTTCTCTGATGTTTAACAAGATCTGATTTCCAAGTAAAGCATTTTCCACATTCTGAACATGGAATTGGCTTCTCTCCTGTGTGATTTTTTTGATGCTGAACAAGATGTGATTTGCAAGCAAAAGATTTCTCACATTCTGAACATGAAAATGGCTTTTCTCCTGTGTGAGTTTTCTGATGTACAACAACATGTGATTGCTGAGTAAAACATTTACCACATGCTAAACATGAAAAGGGCTTCTCTCCTGTGTGAATTTTCTTATGTTTAACAAGATTTGATTTATGGGTAAAACACTTTCCACATTCTGGACATGAAAATGGTTTCTCCCCTGTGTGATTTCTCTTATGTCTAACAAGATTAGATTTTTGGGTAAAACATTTCCCACATTCTGAGCATGAATATGGTTTCTTTCCTGTATGAGCTCGTTGATGTCCAACACCCCTTCTGTGACTTTTATTTTGCTGAACATCCTGTGATGACTGAGAAGACAGGACCTGTATATAAGGATGAGATGACAGATCTTGGCTGTGAAGGGCTGAGGGTGTATCTGGGATAATGGAATGTTCTTCATATGTATCTTGTGTGATATCATCATCTGCTTTATAATCTGAAGATATAAGATTCTCCTCTGATCTCCTGGTACAAGAATCTGCAGAGAATAACACAGATTATATTATTTACACTTCCTCCCCCCCCCCCCAGTCACAATATACAATGTATCCAGAAAGTCTCCCCCCGGTCACTATATACAATGTATCTAAACCTGTGGTCAGTAAAGATACACGCACCATGTAAAATCATCGGCAACAAAAGTGGAATCGAAAATAACGGGGGACATAGTAAAAACTTGTTGCGCCACGAAATTTTGTGGAAATAAAAACATCACACTACATCACAAACACCAAAAAGAACAAACGTTGACACGTTGCGCTGTAATTTTTGAAGTGATGGATGTGCTGGGATTCATTCTCGATTACAGGACATCGCACTCGTGTTTACAGGGAAATTAGGAGGCGGAAATTGTTGTTTTTACATTATAAGGGGTTCGGGGTATTGTTCAATCTCTAATATTCTCAATGTTTTGAGGTAATAAACACCCGACCCTTCACCTTTCCCTAATAAATTATGATTCTTCTTGAAATGCTACTACAGGGTCCTCCCTTAAAGGGGTACTCAGGTGAAAAACTTTTTTATTATATCAACTGGTGCCAGAAAGTTAAACAGATTTGTAAATTACTTCAATAAAAAAATCGTAATCCTTCCAGTACTTATTAGCTGCTGAATACTACAGAGGAAATTCTTTTCTTTTTGGAACACAGAGCTCTCTGCTGACATCATGACCACAGTGCTCTCTGCTGACATCTCTGTCCATTTTAAGAACTGTCCAGTGTAGGAGAAAATCCCCATAGAAAACATATCCTGCTCTGGACAGTTCCTAAAATGAACAGAGGTGTCAGCAGAGAGCACTGTGGTCGTGATGTCAGCAGAGAGCACTGTGTTCCAAAAAGAAAAGAATTTCCTCTGTAGTATTCAGCAGCTAATAAGTACTGGAAGAGTTTTTAATAGAAATTATTTACAAATCTGTATAACTTTCTGGTACCAGTTGATTTAAAAAAAAAAAAAAAAAAGTTTTCCACCGGAGTACCCCTTTAACTCGTTCACGACCGAAAACATACGTTTACATCATGGGTCGGGTGAGGAAGTATGGGCAGAGCTAGAGATCTGAGGGTAAAGACCGACATGGAAGACCAATCAGGTGCTGGTTTTCATTTAACCTTTTGAATGGCGCATTCACTAATGGCTGCAGGATTTAAACTGTTTTGCTGGGCATTTCTCATGTTTAGAGGCCCAATCACCCTCCCCCCCACCCTAGTACTTCGTGCACCCGGCCATGACTCTTCTCTGCATTTAGTAGGTAATACTCACCGGAGAGGTTACTTGTAGGAATGTCCTCCTTATACTGCTCATCACTGCTCACATCTGTCTCTTCTTCTTCCTTTACGTCTATAACATTTTCTTTCCCTGTAGGAATCTCCTCCTTATACTGCTCATCACCGCTCACATCTGTCTCTTCTTCTTCCTTTATGTCTGTAGCATTTTCTTTCCCTGTAGGAATGTCCTCCTTATACTGCTCATCACCGCTCACATCTGTCTCTTTTTCTTCCTTTACGTCTGTAGCATTTTCTTTCCCTGTAGGAATGTCCTCCTTATACTGCTCATCACCGCTCACATCTGACTCTGGAACATTAATATTGTTCGGATCTTCACCCTAATTCATAAGATTTGGAAGAAATATTGTAAACGTCATCAGACAGTAGGAGAAGTCACGTGGGATTTTATAGATGAGCAGGAGATGAGGAGTCATGGAGGGTGAGGGGACTGACCACAAGAGCTTCACAGCCCTTCTACAGATCATAGGGAATATCTCCATCTACCTGATCATCCTGTGGAAGAAGAGGACGGGGACACCTCTCTGGTGCTGTTCTCTTACTGGATCTGACTGTAGGGAACACATACAGAGACTGAATTTATTCTTTACATACAAATAATGAGAGGACGTGTGTATATAGTCATGTCTATTACCTGGTGATGTGAGGAGCTGCTGATCCTCCATCATGACCTGATCCTTGTACTGATCCTTGTGTCATTCTACATACTCCCACTCCTCCATGGAGAAATAGACCGCCACGTCCTGACACCTTATAGGAACCTGACACACAATGATACAGTCATCACCACAACCCCTCCAGTGGTGTTACTGTATAATGTCCCAGCATTCCCAGCAGTGTCACCTCTCCAGTCATCACCAGACCCCTCCATTACTGTATAATGTCCCAGCAGTGTCACCTCTCCAGTCATCACCAGACCCCTCCATTACTGTATAATGTCCCAGCAGTGTTACCTCTCCAGTCATCACCAGACCCCTCCATTACTGTATAATGTCCCAGCATTCCCAGCAGTGTCACCTCTCCAGTCATCACCAGACCCCTCCATTACTGTATAATGTCCAAGCATTCCCAGCAGTGTCACCTCTCCAGTCATCACCAGACCCCTCCATTACTGTATAATGTCCCAGCAGGGTCACCTCTCCAGTCAGCACCAGACCCCTCCATTACTGTATAATGTCCCAGCATTCCCAGCAGTGTCACCTCTCCAGTCATCACCAGACCCCTCCATTACTATATAATGTCCCAGCAGTGTCACCTCTCCAGTCATCACCAGACCCCTCCATTACTATATAATGTCCCAGCAGTGTCACTTCTCCAGTCATCACCAGACCCCTCCATTACTGTATAATGTCCCAGCAGTGTCACCTCTCCAGTCATCACCAGACCCCTCCATTCCTGTATAATGTCCCAGCAGTGTCACCTCTCCAGTCATCACCAGACCCCTCCATTACTGTATAATGTCCCAGCATTCCCAGCAGTGTCACCTCTCCAGTCATCACCAGACCCCTCCATTACTGTATAATGTCCCAGCAGTGTCACCTCTCCAGTCATCACCAGACCCCTCCATTACTGTATAATGTCCCAGCAGTGTCCCCTCTCCAGTCATCACCAGACCCCTCCATTACTGTATAATGTCCCAGCAGTGTCACCTCTCCAGTCATCACCAGACCCCTCCATTACTGTATAATGTCCCAGCAGTGTCACCTCTCCAGTCATCACCAGACCCCTCCAATACTGTATAATGTCCCAGCAGTGTCACCTCTCCAGTCATCACCAGACCCCTCCATTACTGTATAATGTCCCAGCATTCCCAGCAGTGTCACCTCTCCAGTCATCACCAGACCCCTCCATTACTGTATAATGTCCCAGCAGTGTCACCTCTCCAGTCATCACCAGACCCCTCCATTACTGTACAATGTCCCAGCAGTGTCACCTCTCCAGTCATCCCCAGACCCCTCCATTACTGTATAATGTCCCAGCAGTGTCACCTCTCCAGTCATCACCAGACCCCTCCATTACTGTATAATGTCCCAGCAGTGTCACCTCTCCAGTCATCACCAGACCCCTCCATTACTGTATAATGTCCCAGCAGTGTCACCTCTCCAGTCATCACCAGACCCCTCCAATACTGTATAATGTCCCAGCAGTGTCACCTCTCCAGTCATCACCAGACCCCTCCATTACTGTATAATGTCCCAGCATTCCCAGCAGTGTCACCTCTCCAGTCATCCCCAGACCCCTCCATTACTGTATAATGTCCCAGCAGTGTCACCTCTCCAGTCATCACCAGACCCCTCCATTACTGTATAATGTCCCAGCAGTGTCACCTCTCCAGTCATCACCAGACCCCTCCATTACTGTATAATGTCCCAGCAGTGTCACCTCTCCAGTCATCACCAGACCCCTCCATTACTGTATAATGTCCCAGCAGTGTCACCTCTCCAGTCATCACCAGACCCCTCCATTACTGTATAATGTCCCAGCAGTGTCACCTCTCCAGTCATCACCAGACCCCTCCATTACTGTATAATGTCCCAGCAGTGTCACCTCTCCAGTCATCACCAGACCCCTCCATTACTGTATAATGTCCCAGCAGTGTCACCTCTCCAGTCATCACCAGACCCCTTCATTACTGTATAATGTCCCAGCATTCCCAGCAGTGTCACCTCTCCAGTCATCACCAGACCCCTCCATTATTATATAATGTCCCAGCAGGGTCACCTTTCCAGTCATCACCAGACCCCTCCATTACTGTATAATGTCCCAGCAGTGTCACCTCTCCAGTCATCACCAGACCCCTCCATTACTGTATAATGTCCCAGCATTCCCAGCAGTGTCACCTCTCCAGTCATCACCAGACCCCTCCATTACTGTATAATGTCCCAGCAGTGTCACCTCTCCAGTCATCACCAGACCCCTCCATTACTGTATAATGTCCAGCAGTGTCACCTCTCCAGTCATCACCAGACCCCTCCATTACTGTATAATGTCCCAGCAGTGTCACCTCTCCAGTCATCACCAGACCCCTCCATTACTGTATAATGTCCTAGCAGTGTCACCTCTCCAGTCATCACCAGACCCCTCCATTACTGTATAATGTCCCAGCAGTGTCACCTCTCCAGTCATCGCCAGACCCCTCCATTACTGTATAATGTCCCAGCAGTGTCACCTCTCCAGTCATCACCAGACCCCTCCATTACTATATAATGTCCCAGCAGTGTCACCTCTCCAGTCATCACCAGACCCCTCCATTACTGTATAATGTCTCAGCAGTGTCACCTCTCCAGTCATCACCAGACCCCTCCATTACTGTATAATGTCCCAGCATTCCCAGCAGTGTCACCTCTCCAGTCATCACCAGACCCCTCCATTACTGTATAATGTCCCAGCAGTGTCACCTCTCCAGTCATCACCAGACCCCTCCATTACTGTATAATGTCCAGCAGTGTCACCTCTCCAGTCATCACCAGACCCCTCCATTACTGTATAATGTCCCAGCAGTGTCACCTCTCCAGTCATCACCAGACCCCTCCATTACTGTATAATGTCCTAGCAGTGTCACCTCTCCAGTCATCACCAGACCCCTCCATTACTGTATAATGTCCCAGCAGTGTCACCTCTCCAGTCATCGCCAGACCCCTCCATTACTGTATAATGTCCCAGCAGTGTCACCTCTCCAGTCATCACCAGACCCCTCCATTACTGTATAATGTCCCAGCAGTGTCACCTCTCCAGTCATCACCAGACCCCTCCATTACTGTATAATGTCCCAGCAGTGTCACCTCTCCAGTCATCACCAGACCCCTCCATTACTGTATAATGTCCCAGCAGTGTCACCTCTCCAGTCATCACCAGACCCCTCCATTACTATATAATGTCCCAGCAGTGTCACCTCTCCAGTCATCACCAGACCCCTCCATTACTGTATAATGTCCCAGCAGTGTCACCTCTCCAGTCATCACCAGACCCCTCCATTACTATATAATGTCCCAGCAGTGTCACCTCTCCAGTCATCACCAGACCCCTCCATTACTGTATAATGTCTCAGCAGTGTCACCTCTCCAGTCATCACCAGACCAATCCATTACTGTATAATGTCCCAGCATTCCCAGCAGTGTCACCTCTCCAGTCATCACCAGACCCCTCCATTACTGTATAATGTCCCAGCAGTGTCACCTCTCCAGTCATCACCAGACCCCTCCATTACTGTATAATGTCCCAGCAGTGTCACCTCTCCAGTCATCACCAGACCCCTCCATTACTGTATAATGTCCCAGCAGTGTCACCTCTCCAGTCATCACCAGACCCCTCCATTACTGTATAATGTCCCAGCAGTGTCACCTCTCCAGTCATCACCAGACCCCTCCATTACTGTATAATGTCCCAGCAGTGTCACCTCTCCAGTCATCACCAGACCCCTCCATTACTGTATAATGTCCCAGCATTCCCAGCAGTGTCACCTCTCCAGTCATCACCAGACCCCTCCATTACTGTATAATGTCCCAGCAGTGTCACCTCTCCAGTCATCACCAGACCCCTCCATTACTGTATAATGTCCCAGCAGTGTCACCTCTCCAGTCATCACCAGACCCCTCCATTACTGTATAATGTCCCAGCATTCCCAGCAGTGTCACCTCTCCAGTCATCACCAGACCCCTCCATTACTGTATAATGTCCCAGCAGTGTCACCTCTCCAGTCATCACCAGACCCCTCCATTACTGTATAATGTCCCAGCATTCCCAGCAGGGTCACCTCTCCAGTCAGCAGCTCCATCATCTTGTTGATGAGTTCTAGGATCTTCTTTTCATCCATTTCCTCATGTATCAGGGAGTGAGGTGGGGGCCCCGGGATTGGGCTCAGGGTTCTTCCCCATCCTTCACACACAGGGGCCCAACAGCGTCCACTAGAGGACTTCTTCACTACTGTGTAATCCTGTGTATGGAGAGACACATTAACATCACTACATACACTCCCAGAATCCCTCACCTCTCCAGTCATATCCATCTGTGATTACATAGATAAGAATGAGGTCATGTGACATCACTCCCAGAATCCCTCACCTCTCCAGTCATATCCTTCTGTTATTACATAGATAAGAATGAGGTCATGTGACATCACTCCCAGAATCCCTCACCTCTCCAGTCATATCCATCTGTTATTACATAGATAAGAATGAGGTCATGTGACATCACTCCCAGAACCCCTCACCTCTCCAGTCATATCCATCTGTTATTACATAGATAAGAATGAGGTCATGTGACATCACTCCCAGAATCCCTCACCTCTCCAGTCATATCCATCTGTTATTACATCGATAAGAATGAGGTCATGTGACATCACTCCCAGAATCCCTCACCTCTCCAGTCATATCCATCTGTTATTACATAGATAAGAATGAGGTCATGTGACATCACTCCTAGAATCCCTCACCTCTCCAGTCATATCCATCTGTTATTACATCGATAAGAATGAGGTCATGTGACATCACTCCCAGAATCCCTCACCTCTCCAGTCATATCCATCTGTTATTACATAATAAGAATGAGGTCATGTGACATCACTCCCAGAATCCCTCACCTCTCCAGTCATATCCATCTTTTATTACATAGATAAGAATGAGGTCATGTGACATCACTCCCAGAATCCTTCACCTCTCCAGTCATATCCATTTGTTATTACATAGATAAGAATGAGGTCATGTGACATCACTCCCAGAATCCCTCACCTCTCCAGTCATATCCATCTGTTATTACATAGATAAGAATGAGGTCATGTGACATCACTCCCAGAATCCATCACCTCTCCAGTCATATCCATCTGTTATTACATAGATAAGAATGTGGTCATGTGACATCACTCCCAGAATACCTCACCTCTCCAGTCATATCCTTCTGTTATTACATAGATAAGAATGAGGTCATGTGACATCACTCCCAGAATCCCTCACCTCTCCAGTCATATCCATCTGTTATTATATAGATAAGAATGAGGTCATGTGACATCACTCCCAGAATCCCTCACCTCTCCAGTCATATCCATCTGTTATTACATAGATAAGAATGAGGTCATGTGACATCACTCCCAGAATCCCTCACCTCTGCAGTCATATCCATCTGTTATTACATAGATAAGAATGAGGTCATGTGACATCACTCCCAGAATCCCTCACCTCTCCAGTCATATCCATCTGTTATTACATAGATAAGAATGAGATCATGTGACATCACTCCTAGAATCCCTCACCTCTCCAGTCATATCCATCTGTTATTATATAGATAAGAATGAGGTCATGTGACATCACTCCCAGAATCCCTCACCTCTCCAGTAAGCCGGAAGAGTATCTGTAGGGTGAGGTTTATGATCCTGTCGGCCATCTTGTTCCTGTCTCTCTCCATGGTTGATGGGTCATCCAGGAGAATTCTCTTATATAGAAGATATCAGCAGAGGATCCTGGATTGGAGAAACCTGAAGGGAAGAAGAGGAGACGATGATAAACCGCACCAGATTCTATGGAGAAATAAAATCCATTTCCTGGAGATAATCTGGGGAAACATCTGAGGAGACATTATAGGAGTTTTCAGATTTCTCTATAGAACAAAATCCATTGTCCGAGGGCTGTAAAATAAGAGACTAGAGCGCACTCCCCTCTCCCGTCCAGTGGTGGCGCTCTGGTCCTCCAGGTCTTCTGAGGTCGCTCTCCCTGCTCTGCTGAAGACGTTGTGAATCCATTTCTCCTAATCTCTGAGGCTGCGGTGTATTCAGAACGTCTTCATCAGAGCAGGGAGAAGAATAGAGGGATTCAATATGACATTGTCCAATGAAGAATACTGAAATGTGTCCACTAGGGGGCACAATATACATCACAATTACATCAGGATTTTATGTGAATTGTGATATGTCCCCCCTGAAGAACCTGCTATTACCTGCAGCAGAGGCCGAGCATCATATACCGTTACACCCGCAGGGTCTGGGCTACCACCGGAGTCAGTGTTTCCCAAGCAGGGTGCCTCCAGCTGTTACAGCATTTGGCTGTCAGGGCATGCTGGGAGTTGTAGTTTCACAACAGCTGGAGGCACGCTGGTTTGGAAACACTGTCTTAAGTAATAATAGGGGAGCGGGAGAAACTTAAAAAACCTGATGCTTACATAGTCCTGTATGGAAGAAGTGGCTGATCATGGAATCTAAAGGGTCAATGGTGATGAGCGTCATTAGTGGTGAGTCCTGGCTGCTTATAGCTTCTGAGCTCACCTCAAAGTCCCATATGGGGCACAGAATGTAAATATACATCGTGTCCTTAAGGGTTAATAATAAACATCCCCAATAATCCTGATCTGATGGTGACCGCACACACATACCTGTATCTGTAGAGGAGCCGTGTGCTTACAGGACCTGCGATGATGTCACCGTCATGTGATCAGTCACATGGAGGAGGAGGAGTCACATGATCAGGGGCTGCTGCTCTGAGAGATCTTCACACACAACAGCAGTGACTACCCCACCAGGACCTGCTCTGTATCTGTTACATGCTGGAGGTGTAGGACCTGTGATGATGTCACAATCATGTGACCAGTACATTTGGGGGCAAAGTTTAGCAGTATAGACGTGACTGTGGCTGAAGGACCTGTGGGTAGGATCATGTGACAGGAGTGGGCGGAGCTCAGCAGCGCAGGATAGAAGAGATTGTGATTGAAGGACCTGTGACAATGGTCATGTGACAGCAGAGTCCTGCATACACTGAACAGATGAGCCTAGAGCAGCAGCCCCTGATCATGTGACGACTCCTCCTCCTCCATGTGACTGATCACATGACGGTGACATCATGCAGGTCCTATAAGCGGCTCCCGTACAGTCTGCAGGTGGAGGTATGTGTGTGGTCACATGTGGAGGCTGTCAGATGGTTTTTGTACTATTAACCCCTTCAGGACCCGGTAGGTTTGAGTTTTAACCCCTTAAGGACACAGTGATTTCTCTTTTTAATGTTTTCCTCCTCGCCTTCTAATAGCCATAATGATTGCAATTTCCTCTTTACAAACCCATATGACGCTTCTTGTTCTTGTTGTTTTTTTCACCCCTGATTTGTACTTTGTAATGACATCACTCATTTTACTGCTAAATCTACAACAAGGGACAAAATAGTTACATAGTTACATAGTTAGTACGGTTGAAAAAAGACATATGTCCATCAAGTTCAACCAGGGAATTAAGGGGTAGGGGTGTGGCGCGATATTGGGGAAGGGATGAGATTTTATATTTCTTCATAAGCATTAATGTTATTTTGTTCCAGGAATGTATCTAATCCTGTTTTAAAGCTGTTAATTGTTCCTGCTGTGACCAGTTCCTGAGGTAGACTGTTCCATAAGTTCACAGTTCTCATGGTAAAGAAGGCGTGTCGCCCCTTGAGACTAAACTTTTTCTTCTCCAGACGGAGGGAGTGCCCCCTCGTCCTTTGGGGGGGTTTAACCTGGAACAGTTTTTCTCCATATTTTTTGTATGGGCCATTTATATACTTATATACGTTTATCATATCCCCCCTTAAACATCTCTTCTCAAGACTAAACAATTGTAACTCCTTTAATCTCTCCTCATAGCTAAGATGTTCCATGCCCCATATTAGTTTAGTCGCGCGTCTCTGCACCCTTTCCAACTCCGCAGTGTCCCTTTTATGGACAGGTGACCAAAACTGACCAGCATATTCCAGGTGAGGCCGTACCAATGCTTTATAAAGGGGGAGTATTATGTCCCTGTCCCTTGAGTCCATGCCTCTTTTGATACATGACAATATCCTGCCGGCTTTGGAAGCAGCAGCCTGACATTGCATGCTATTCTGTAGTCTGTGATCTACAAGTCACCCAGATCCTTCTCTACCAGTGACTCTGCCAGTTTAATCCCCCCTAAGACATACGACGCTGCAGGTTATTAGTATACACAGCCCCCCTCTATATACACAGCCCCCCTCTATATACACAGTCCCCCCTCTATATACACAGCCCCCCTCTATATACACAGCCCCCCTCTATATACACAGCCCCCCTCTATATACACAGCCCCCCCTCTATATACACAGCCCCCCTAAGACATACGACGCATGCAGGTTATTAGTACCCAGATGCATAACTTTACATTTATCCACATTGAACCTCATTTGCCAAGTGGATGCCCAGACACTTAGTCTATCCAAGTCATCTTGTAACTTATGCACATCCTCTATATACACAGCCCCCCCTCTATATACACAGCCCCCCTCTATATACACAGCCCCCCACTATATACACATCCTCTATAGACTGTACCGTGCTACAAAGCTTGGTGTCATCTGCAAAGATAGAAACAGAGCTGTTAATACCATCCTCTATATCATTAATAAATAAATTAAACAACAGCGGGCCCAGTACAGAACCTTGGGGTACACCACTAATAACCGGGGACCAATCAGAGTACGAATCATTGACCACCACTCTCTGGGTACGATCCATGAGCCAGTGTTCAATCCAGTTACAAACTAAAGTTTCCAAGCCCAAAGACCTTAACTTACCTGTCAGACGTCTATGAGGGACAGTATCAAATGCTTTAGCAAAATCCAGAAACACTATATCCACAGCCATTCCTCTATATACACAGCCCCCCCTCTATATACACAGCCCCCCCCTCTATATACACAGCCCCCCCCCCTCTATATACACAGCCCCCCTCTATATACACAGCCATTCCTCTGTCAAGGCTTCTACTCACCTCTTCATAAAAGCAAATTAGATTGGTTTGACAACTTCTATCCTTAGTAAACCCATGCTGGCTATCACTTATAATACTATTATCCCCTATGTATTCCTGTATGTAATCCCTTATAAGTCCTTCAAACAATTTACCCACAATGCACGTTAGACTTACCGGTCTATAATTGCCTGGCGATGACCTAGAGCCCTTTTTGAAGATTGGCACCACATTCGCCTTGCGCCAGTCCCTTGGCACAATACCAGACACCAGAGAATCTCTAAATATCATGAACAGGGGTACAGATATTACTGGACTTACCTCTCTAAGAACTCTTGGGTGTAGTCCATCCGGTCCTAATATTATTTGTGGGGTGAAAAAGAAAATAAAAGCCATTTTTAAAATCTGGTGTCTTCTGTTTGGATGCAGTGCACATTACGGTTATAATTCCCTTTATTCTGTAGGTCCAAACGATTACAATGATCAATGATTTATATAGGTTTTATTTTAACACTTTTAAAATATAAAACAATTCTTACTTTTTGTACAATAATGAGTCTGCATCAGATTGTCCTACCTTGTCCCCTATAACTCTCTTATTATTCCGTATACGGGGATGTATGAAAGTCATTTTTTGCGCTGTGATCTGTAATTTTTATCGGAACCACTTTAGTTTTGATGAGACTCTTTGATCACTTTTTAAGAATTTTTTTTTTGGCCCATGAAGTTTTATTTTTTTACGTTTACGCCATTGACCGTGCGGTTACACATATGTTTAGGTTTATTTTTATTTACATTATTTCATTTAAGAGAAACAAATTGGTAAATGGGGAAGATTCAATCATTTATTAGGGGAGGGGCTTATTCACATTAAGTTAATGTTCTTTTTACCTTATTCCCAGTTTTTTAGTCCCTGTAGTAGACTATTACATGGAATCTATAGATTACATACACTGATCACTGCTGTGATGCTGAGGCTGCCTGCAGGATTGGAGCGTCGTTCAGACAGCGTGGAGCGAGGTTAGGGACCTCCACCCGTTCTCTCAGCTGACCAGGACCCCGCTATTTCACTGTGGGTGTTCTTATCAGCTCCACTGAGCTACCGGAAATAGATTTTTGGCATTGGTGATGTCCGGCATTAGCAATGAGTCCCAGATGCTGATAGCAGGTAGGTCCTAGGGGCTATGAATCGTGCTGAACTCCTGACTGTGCTTCATAGACTGGCAGCAGCCTCCCTCCCCTCCAAATCTTATCACTTTAATGACAGGAGTCCCTGCTCTGAAAGGGGTTTCCTGCACAAGAGCAGAAGATATGTCAGATTGGATGCGTCTCCTGTTCCGGAGCTGGGCCCATGGCTATACATTATATACCTCCTGTCCAGTCAGCCATGAAGGAGTTAAATGGTGGTCATGCATTGCCACTTAACATTTCTGGGGCCACACACTATACAGATAGCTGCTTATTGTCCCTTCTACTCGCTGGGATAACATCAACCAGTCTAGCTAGGGTTAAAGGGAACCAATCGTCAGATTTTACCCTATATAACGCTCTGCAAAGCGTTATATAGGGTAAAATCTTTATTTTCACCATCCCCGGGGGATGCTCCTGCCCCCAGGGATGGTGAAGATATGAAGTTATAAACTAGTCACCGCCGCCGCCGTAAGTAGTCACTTGGGCGGGGAGGTCTTCTCCCCTACTCCCGTTCTTCCGCCGGCAGCGACGCCCCTTCCGCTTGCTTGACGGGCCGCGTCATCGTTCCGCTCACTGAACAGACGGAGCTGAGTGATGACGCGGGCCGTCAATCAAGCGGAGGGGGCGTCGCTCCCGGCCGAAGAACGGGAGTAGGTGAGAAGAGCTCCCCGCCCAAGTGACTACTTACGGCGGTGGTGGTGACTAGTTTATAACTTCATATCTTCACCATCCCTGGGGGCAGGAGCGTCCCCCGGGAATGGCGAAAATAAAGATTTTACCCTATATAACGCTTTGCCAAGCATTATATAGGGTAAAATCTGATGATTGGTTCCCTTTAAGTGGCGCACAGCACTGCCAATTCTACCCTTAGGGGCCAGACAGTAAGCAGCCATCTATATAGTCCCGGGGGAGGGGAGCAGTGATACTATGAAATATCACTTAACTCCTTACACTCCATGGGACGGGCACTTTGGGTATAATGACCTGAACTGACAGCTGGATCATCAGACTTGCGGTCAGTTCTGGTCATGTGACCATAATATAGAGGATCTGCCCCGACAAGTATTCACCTCATCATCCGAGAGCAAGAAGATAAATCATGTGCAGGAATATCCCCTCAAATGTCTCCATATAACATCCTGGAATTGTATAGAATTAAATGTTTATTCACAATACAGATTCCTATAAGGTGTCAGGACGTGGCGGTCTATTTCTCCATGGAGGAGTGGGAGTATGTAGAAGGACACAAGGATCAGTACAAGGATCAGGTCATGATGGAGGATCAGCAGCCCCTCACATCACCAGGTAATAGACATGACTATATACACACGTCCTCTCATTATTTGTATGTAAAGAATGAATTCAGTCTCTGTATGTGTTCCCTATAGTCAGATCCAGTAAGAGAACAGCACCAGAGAGGTGTCCCCATCCTCTTGATGAACAGAATATGGAGGATATTACCACAGGGAAAGATCTGATCTATATTAATGCTACAGACATAAAGGAAGAAGAAGAGACAGATGTGAGCAGTGATGAGCAGTATAAGGAGGACATTTCTACAGAGCATGATCTCAGCTATATTAATGCTACAGACATAAAGGAAGAAGAAGAGACAGATGTGAGCGGTGATGAGCAGCATAAGGAGGATATTACTGCAGGGAAATATCTGATCGATATTTATACTACAGGCATAAAGGAAGAACAAGAGACAGATATAAGCGGTGATGAGCAGTATAAGGAGGACATTCCTGCAGGGAAAGATCTGATCTATATTAATGCTACAGACATAAAGGAAGAAGAAAAAACTGATGTGAGCGGTGATGAGCAGTATAAGGAGAACATTCTGACAGGAAAAGATCTGGATAATATTAAAGCTACTGATATGAAGGAAGAAGAGACAGATGTGAGCAGTGATGAGCAGTATAAGGAGGACATTCCTACAAGTAACCACCCAGGTGAGTAGTAACAACTTAATATAGAGACTGTAATAATTGTGTAGAATTCTTTAATCTCTCTGTCCTGTCTCTTCCTGTATATTCTTCTATTCAGCCAAAATGCAAACTAATGTGATACTACAGCTGGAATATGGACAAGAAATATCCCTATGTGTACGAGGCCATCACGCCCGCTCCCATAGACTTGCACTGAGGAGGCATGGTGTGACATCATGACCCCCGCAGCCCACACCCAGCGTTTGGAACTAAATGTTCTGACCACTGGGGCAGTGGAGTACCCCTTTAATCTCCCTGTCCGTTCTCCCTCTGCGGCAGAGCAGCTCATGTCCATGTAACAGGGGACGAGAACTGTGGCCAAGAATTCAATAGAGTTGTGTATTGTAGCAGCAGAAGTGTGCTGGGATAAGGAAGCGCTGGTGGACACGTTCTCTCGTGGACTCTCCCATATTATACAAGATGAGATTGTGGTCAGAGATCTCGAGGAGCTTTTGTCTTTCACCTTCTTAACAGACACTAGGTTCCGAGAGAGAGAGAGACCACCATTTCGGAACCCCTTGAGGAGGCCTTCTGTCAGATTGTCACCTCGCCTTTCATGCCCTCCCATCCCTCCCTCACCTCCCATGCCCCCCTCACCTCCAATGCAAAATGGCATTGTTTCGTTTTTTTATTTTGTCCCACAAATATTTTTTTTCTTGGTTTCGCCATAGATTTTTGGGTAAAATGATTGATGTCAAGGACAGCAATTATTTTATAACATAATCTGCGGCGAAACAAAAAAAATTGTTTGTGGGGTGAAATAAAATAAAAAATCGCCAATTTGCCTCTTTCTAGGGCTTCCGTTTTTACGCAGTGAACTTTTCGGTAAAAAATAACACCTTATCTTTATTCTGTAGGTCCAGACGGTTACAAGGATACCCAAGGTATATAGGTTTTATTTTATTTTACTACTTTAAAAAACTTTTTAAACTTTTTTTATTAGGGGAGGGGCTTATTCACATTTATTAATTTAACATCTTTTTTTTACACATTTTTTAGCCCCCATAGGGGACTATTACCTGCAATCTTCTGATTGTATATACTGATCAGTGCTATGCCATAACATTGATCATTGTTATCAGTACTCTGCTGCTTCAGTCTTGGAGTAATAGAACACTGATCAGATGGCGAGGAGGCAGGTAAGGGCCCTCCCACCGTCCTCTCAGCTGATCGGGACATCAGGATTTTGTGGTGATAAAGGAATAAAAGGGATAAATAATTGCACCACACCATGACCACCACCATTACCACCATATAGTGACGGGATAATACTGCCATACTGATACTGAATAATACCCCTGTACACAGACTAATATCCCCCCATACAGTGCCCCCGGCTCTACACAGGCGCTGCAGACCATATAAGTGATTACAGTGCAGTTACATGTAGTGAATCACAGGGGGCATCTTCCTGAAGTCGTTCTCTTTCCTTTTAGTCCCCACAGAATCTGCCGGAGAAACATGTTAGGCACCGCACGTTTCCAGCACATTTCCCAATTCTTTCCTACCCTCAGTGCCCTAAATAGTGTAGATAATGTCAGTATGAAGGCAGATAATGGCGGTAGGTAGATAGCGTTGGTAGGTAGATGGTGTAGGTAGGTACTGGTGGTAAGTAGATAGATCAAAAACAAAAGAATGCATCATTTGTGGCTTCCATTCTTATGCAGAGCACTTTTCGGTACAAATGACGTCATCTATATTGTGTCCAAACAATGACATCGATACCCAATATATATAGGTTTTGTGTTATTGGATTATATTATTATTGGATTATAACTTTTTGTAATTTTTCTGTAATATTTCTGCCCCCATAACACTTTATTCTCCTGTACGAGGGATCGTTTTTATTTGCACCGTGATTTGTAGTTTTTGTATAGATTGTTCTTTTGTTTTGCTTTTTATACTTTTTTTTCTCTATTTTTTACATTTGCGCCATTCACTGTGCGGTTTAATTAACAACATTATATTATAATAGTTCGGATATTTACACCAAATATGTTAATTTATTTTTGTTTACATTATTTTATTCCAAAAAGGGGGGGGGGGTGTAATCAGACTTTTATTAGGGGAGGGGCTATTTCACATTTGTTTCTATTTTTTTTTTAAATATTTTATTTACTACTTTTTATGCTATAAATTAGTGATCCGAAACCTAAGGCTCTCTGCCTGCTGCAAAACTACAACTCCCAGCATGTTACACTATATAGTAGTATAGGTCCTGGTACAACATGCTGGGAGTTGTAGTTTCGGGTCGGCTGCAAAGTCAGAGGCTGTGTCAAGGAATGCTGGGAGCTGAAGTTTTTAACTACATCACCCAGCATGCCTTGATACGGCCTATGGCTCTGCAGCTGACCCAACCCAAAACTACTCCCAGCATGTTTCACCATATACTAGTATAGTAAAAGTAATGGTGCAACATGCTGGTAGTCGTGGTTTTGGGTCTGCTGCAGAGGTATAGGCTGTATGAGGGCATGCTGGGTGTTGTAGTTGGTAACTGCCACTCCCACCATTCTTTGAATCCCAGCATTCGTGATGTCAGACATCACCGCCCCCGCCCAAATCCCCACCCCCCCCACCCCCGCAACTTGCCCCCTCCAATAGACTTACATTGATGGGGTGTGACTGTGACGTCACTACACCTGCAGCCCAAGCCCAGCGTTCATAACTAAATGTTTTAAACGCTGGAGCAGTGGAGTGCCCCTTTAAGGGGTTACAAAGTAGTAAAGCGTAACAAAAACTATGCAAACTGAGTATTGTGATCATATTCACCTGAGAAATAATTGTACCGCACAGTGAATGAAGGAAAAAATGTTATGGCAAAATAAGAGTTTTGGCTCTTAGAGGAAAGCTTAAATTTCCTGAGTTGTTAAGGGGTTAAAATAAAATCTGTGTTATTCTCTGCAGATTCTTGTAGCAGGAGATCAGAGGAGAATCTTATATCTTCAGATTATAAAGCAGATGATGATATCACACAAGATACATATGAAGAACATTCCATTATCCCAGATACACCCTCAGCCCTTCACAGCCAAGATCTGTCATCTCATCCTTATATACAGGTCCTGTCTTCTCACTCATCACAGGATATTCAGCAAAATAAAGGTCACAGAAGGGGTGTTGGACATGAACGAGCTCATACAGGAAAGAAACCATATTCATGCTCAGAATGTGGGAAATGTTTTCCTTTTAAATCAAGTCTTGTTACACATCAAAGAACTCACACAAGAGAGAAGCCATTTTCATGTTCAGAATGTGGGAAATGTTTTCCTACGAAAACAAATCTTGTTCAACATCAAAGAACTCACACAGGGGAGAAGCTATTTTCATGTTCAGAATGTGAGAAATGTTTTACTAATAAATCATATCTTGTTGTACATCAAAGAACTCACACAGGGGAGAAACCATTTTCATGCTCAGAATGTGGAAAATGTTTTACTCAGCAATCGCATCTTGCTGTACATCAAAGAACTCACACAGGGGTGAAACCATTTTCATGTTCAGAATGTAGAAAGTGTTTTACTGACAAATCAAATCTTGTTCAACATCAAAAAACTCACACAGGGGAGAAGCTTTTTCCGTGTTCACAAATTACTGAGAAATCAAGTCTTGTTTATCATCAAAAAACTCACATAGGAGAGAAGCTATTTTCATGTTCAGAATGTGGAAAATGTTTTACTGAGAAATCAAGTCTTGTTACACATGAAAGAACTCACACAGGAGAGAAGCCATTTTCATGTTCAGAATGTGGAAAATGTTTTACTAAAAAATCATATCGTGTTGAACATCAGAGAACTCACACAGGGGAGAAGCCATTTTCATGTTCAGAATGTGGAAAATGCTTTACTTGTAAATCAAATCTTGTTAGACATCAGATAACTCACACTGGAGAGAAGTCATTTCCATGTTCAGAATGTGGAAAATGTTATTCTATGAAATCAAGTCTTGTTAATCATCAAAGAACTCACACAGGTGAGAAGCCATTTTTATGTTCAGCATGTGGAAAATGTTTCACTGGGAGATCAAGTCTTGTTTATCATCAAAAAACTCACACAGGAGAGAAGCCATTTTTATGTTCAGAATGTGGAAAATGTTTTACTGACAAATCAGGTCTTGTTCATCATCAAAAAACTCACACAGGGGTGAAGCCATTTCTGTGTTTAGAATGTGGAAAATATTTTATTCAGAAATCAGATCTTGTTAAACATGAAAGAATTCACACAGGAGAGAAGCCAATTCAGAGCAATAAATGATGCAGATAACACATCTATATATTATCCATGTACATAGGATATCTGACATTTATATGGATCATAAACTGCAGGGGTCTCAAACTGGCGGCCCTCCAGATATTCCAAAACTTTAACTCCCAGCATGCCTGTGAGGGGAGTCAGCTTGTTATAGGTTTTTATATAACCTTCTATAATAATCCTTTATATGATTATACGCCATTTTGTATATCATCACCATGTTGTCTATAGTCCACCATCTTGTCTATGTTCCTTCATTATGAACTGAGTGTGAACTTTACCAGAATTATAACCAGGAAACTTGTAAACAAGAACCACAACTGCTGAGCGTACAGAAAACTCCAAGGCTTTGGATAGGGGATAAGATGTGTAATCCCCGGAGGACCCCTTTAAATAATACAATACACTAATTCATACTATAGAAGAAAGGATGTCCAGCGCAGATTCTTGCAGAACGGAGCTTTTATTTGCAGACTTTCACCTCGGTGCACAGACAATGTAGACACACATGACGGGTTTCTGTCCTACATCTGGACCTTAGTCATACAAGTTATAAAATTACCTGTCAGCCATTTATAGAGGACGTGAGACATCAGCTCCTCCTTAATGGGGCGCTTCTTAGATGTCCCATCTTCTCCACCCCCCATCATACAGGTGGATCGTACCACCTCTACATGACCAGGGGTGATATCTGACTATAGGAACATATTCAATGTATCTATCACAACCACATATAATGTGAAATATAAAGAACATATCCAATCACCTATATAGAAAATACGTATCATAAATATACAGTATATAAAACCAATGGCTGTCATTGTGGGAATAGGCCGGGCATTATATAAAGAACTTTTTCTGTAATATGGAAATATATATAAAAATGATTGTAGCATCACAGAATAAAGATATGGTGTGAGAGCATGATGGGAGGAAGTGAGAGCTAGCTCCTCCTCCTGATCCTGAATCCTCGGGGCTGAGATCTAGTTTAAAGGGGTACTCCGGTGAAAACCTTTTCTCTTTTAACTGGTGGCAGAAAGTTAAACATATTTGTAAATTATTTTTCTTTTTCCTTTTTGTTTTTATATTTGTAAATTACTTCTATTAAAAAATCTTAATCCTTCCAGTTAGGGATCGACCGATATCATTTTTTTAGGGCCGATAATCGGTGGAGATTAGAGCCGATAGCCGATAACTTATACCGATATTCCGGTATAAGTTATCGGCTATTTATCCCCCCGCGACACCGCTGCAGATCATTGATTTAAAGCGGGCGCTCTAACGCAATGCACTGCAGTGGCTTTTGCGGTGCCATAGGCCGCCGCGACCACCCGCTTCTCTCCCCCTACCTGTCAGGGTGGTCCGGGCCATCTATCCTTCCTGTAGTGTCCGGCGGCATTCCGGGTGGAGGGTGAACCGGTCCGGGCTGTCCTTCTCCGGGGGTTCTCTTCTCCACTCCGGGCAGGCTCCGGCATAGTAACGCAGCATAGACGCCGCTGTGCAGTGACGCCCATGCGCAGCGACGCACCTGACGTCACGGCGTAGCGGCGTCTAGAGCCTGCCCAGAGTGGAGAAGATGACCCCTGGAGAAGGACAGCCAAGACCGGTTCACCCTCCACCCGGAATGCCGCCGGACACTACAGGAAGGATGGATGGCCGGGACCACCCCCATTACGGGTAAGCTTAATTTTTTTTATTGACTTGGAGGGTGGGGGAGGGGCCCGACCGGTATAGCGGTATGCCCCAAATCGTGATTATCGGCCGATAATATCGGCCATACCGATAATCGGTCGATCCCTACTTCCAGTACTTATTAGCTGCTGAATGCTACAGAGGAAATAACTTTCTTTTTGGAACACTGATGACATCACGAGCACAGTGCATAACAGATGTATGCTAAGGGCAGCATGGTGGCTCAGTGGTTAGCACTGCTGCCTTGCAGTGCTGGTGACGGGTTCAAATACCACTAAGGACAACAATAAATAAAGAGTTATTATTATTATAATAATGTCAGCAGAGAGCACTGTGCTCGTGATGTCATCAGAGAGCATTCCAAAAAGAAAATAATTTAGCATAATGTAGCATTCAGCAGCTAATAAGTACGGGAAGGATTAAGATTTTTTAATAGAAGTAATTTACAAATATGTTTAACTTCCTGCCACCAGTTGATTTAAAAGAAAAAAGGTATTCACTGGAGTACCCCTTTAAGCCCTGTGCTAGGGCCCCAGCCTTGTTGCTGAGGCCGAGATTGAATGGAGAAATGCTGACCTGTGCTGAGGATCGTTTGCAGTGTGGCACCTGCTGTTGATGCTTGCTGTTTGCTGCTGAGCCGTGCCGTTCGCCGCCCGGGGAAGCTGAGACGGTCTGGGATCGTGTTCCGAGCGGGGACTCCTGCCGGAGTCTCACGAGGGGTCCGGGGAGCGTGCTGCCACACGTGACCCCGCATACGCTGGACGCTGACGGGAGAAGACGCAGGAGATGGTGCCGGCGCCCCGGAGGCAGAGTGACGCAAAAAGAGGCTGGGACGGGGGAGCGAGGGTACGGCAATGGATAGGTAACACTTTGTGGAGTGTGACCCTGGAGGAAGGGGTGCTGATCCAGTGCATTAAGGAAGGAAAAGAAAGAAAAGAGCCTGCAGGTGCCCGCTGAGAGAGTGTGGCGGTACAGCGTGGAGGAAAGGATCGGACTACAGTCAGATGGGTGAGACCGCCCCATTCTATGTGTTACACCACATGGGATAGAACTGTGATGCTCCAACCAGGCTTTATTTTTATTTTTTTCCACTGCTAATACTAACAACTAACTGCATAATGGTGGTAAAGTGTGCGAAATAGAAATCTATCCTTGTGTTAAGTGCTCATCTGTGCGCTAAAGAATTTATCACTAATATCTACAGTATTGGGGCAAACCTATTCGCGGTTGCCATTGGTAACGGCAGAGATGTGATAGACCTATCTGCGTGCTGATTGCCTATTACTAAACTGATTGAAGGGCCAAATGATTATTATCCCTAACTGCAGAACTGTGGCAAATCCACCTATGTGCTAACTGCAAGACTGTGTAAATGTATCTGAATGCTTAAAGGGGTACTCCGGTGAAAACCTTTTTTCTTTTAAATCAACTGGTGGCAGAAAGTTAAACATATTTGTAAATTACTTCTATTAAAAAATCTTAATCCTTCCCGTACTTATTAGCTGCTGAATACTACAGAGGAAATTCTTTTCTTTTTGGAATGCTCTCTCATGACATCACGAACACACTGCTCTCTGCTGATGTTATAATAATAATAATGCTTTATTTATTGTTGTCCTTAGTGGGATTTGAACCCAAGTCCCCAGCACTGCAAGACAGCAGTGCTAACCACTGAGCCACCATGCTGCCCTTAGCATACATCTGCTATGCATGGTTTGCTAAAATGGACAGAGATGTCAGCAGATAGCACTGTGCTTGTGATGTCATCAGTGTTCCAAAAAGAAAGTAATTTCCTCTGTAGCATTCAGCAGCTAATAAGTACTGGAAGGATTAAGATTTTTTAATAGAAATTTACAAATATGTTTAACTTTCTGCCACCAGTTGATTTAAAAGAAAAAAGGTTTTCACCGGAGTACCCCTTTAAGGTGCTTTGTATGAACTGAGGTGGGTTAAGCGTGTGTTATCACTAACAGCAGAACTGTGCTTCCCAATCTGCTTCCCACTACTAACTACAGGACTGTGCTTACTACTACTGACAGCAGAACGGTGGTAAATCTAGCTGTGGCCTAAGGGTTTCTTTATTATTACCTACAGAAGTCAGGGGAACTTATTCATGTCTAACAGTAGAATTGCAGCAAATCCATCTGTGTGTTAATCGCTTTCTATTATCGTCTATAGAGCAGTTCACACACATGTCAGAAAAGAAAAGCCGGTGTGAGGTGGTTTTTTGCGCCCCCGTAGATCCATGCGTCCGCTTCTCCCCCAGCTCTCCGAACATTTCCGAAGCTAGAGCTGGGGCAAGGGGAGGAAGGAGGTACACACCCCCTCCCTGAGCTCGGCTGGACGCAGATCTCCACGGCATGCCCCCTCCCTGAGGACATAGATCTCCACGGCACGCCCCCTCCCTGAGCTCGGCTGGATGCAGATCTCTACGGCCCGCCCCCTCCCTGAGGACATAGATCTCCACGGCAGGTCCCCTCCCTCATCTCCCCTCCCTGAGGACATAGATCTCCACGGCAGGTCCCTCCCTCATCTCCCCTCCCTGAGGACATAGATCTCCACGGCAGGTCCCTCCCTCATCTCCTCGAGCTGAGGACGTAGAGCAGTGATCCCAATGAGCTCTATGTGTAAAAGGGGACATACTGCACGGGCTAAAGGGGGACATACTGTACGGGCTAAAGGAGGACATACTGCATGGGCTAAAGGGGGACATACTGTACGGGCTAAAGGGGGACATACTGTACGGGCTAAAGGAGGACATACTACATGGGCTAAAGAGCCTGTGCAGTATGTCCCCCTTTTCACATAGAGCTCATTGGGATCACTGCTCTACGTCCTCAGCTCGGGGAGATGAGGGAGGGGACCTGCCGTGGAGATTTACGTCCTCAGGGAGGGGAGATGAGGGAGGGGACCTTCCGTGGAGATTTATGTCCTCAGGGAGGGGGCGTGCCGTGGAGATCTGCGTCCAGCCGAGCGCAGGGAGGGGGCGTGTACCTTCTTCCTCCCCTTGCCCCAGCTCTAGCTTCGGAAATGTTCAGAGAGCTGGGGGAGGAGCGGACCCATGGATCTACGGGGGCGCAAAAAACCACCTCACACCGGCACTGCTGCACTCACGTAGATAGGAATATACTGGTTCACCGCACAGCCGGGTCCTATGCTGAAAACTCCCGGTGCTCAGTCCACTTGTAGCACAAGCATCATCATCAGTAAAAAAAAGGAATCGCAGACGGCACTCACGGCCCAGCAAGAAGTTTTATTCGGGAACGCTGGTACACGCAACAAGAACATCAGATAAGTCGACCAGTTTGGCGCTTCACAGAGCGTTTCCACGTGACCTCTGATTACTACAAACCCCTCCCTCCTTAAATACAAAACAGGTAGTGACATATAAAATACTATAAATTATGAAAAATAAAATTTACAATTCAAGGGTTAAAAGCACATTATTGTATACAATAAGAGGAGATTATTATTTCTACTTAATAGTGTATTTATGCAGAATTCATCATAATGCAGCTCAGACGCTAGTTAGTAATAACACTAGGTGTGGATATATACCTAATATTAATAACCTATGCTTACGCTATGGAAACACATTAAGGTCTTCCCGTAGGTTTAACCCCTACAGGACCCATGATGTAACGTTACGTCCCGACACCCTGGGTCTTAAGGACCAAGGACGTACATTTACGTCATGGGCAGTTCTGGTCCGCGCCGGGCATGGATCAGACCGGGATGCCTGCTGAAATCATTCAGCAGGCATCCCGAGCAAATGCCCAGGGGGTTATTAGAGCCCCCCATGTCGGCGATCACATTCACACATGCGAATTCACACATGCGATTTGCGGCTATTCCGGCGATGCGGGTCACGTGCGACCCGCTGACCCGGAGATACAAGGTGATCGGGGGTGTAGGATACACCCCCTATCACATACTGTATCTATGGGGAGGTGGCGATTTTGCCACCCCCCCAGGATCGCTGCTGTTGGCTGGACGATCGTCCAGCCAATAGCAGCCGGCAGGGGAGGGGTTCACAGCATCTTCCCGCAGCTCCTGCCGCTGGCTGAGTTCAGTCAGCGGTCAGAGCTGCTGGAGGAAGACCGGGACCCCCCTCTGCCGAGATCGGATCCCCCAGAGAAGAAAAGAAGCCCCCCATAGATCAGGGAAAGCATACAGCCCAGGGAAAGGTAGGGTAAATAGTAAAAAATAAAGTTAAAAAAAGTTTTTAAAAAAATCCCCCCCCCCCTGACCCCCTAATAGGTCCCCAAGGGTCTTCTGCAGTTTTTCAGTGTGACCCGGGCCCTATTAGGGCTTCAGGGCGCTGCATTAGCCCCCCCCCCCCATTTTTTGGGGGGGCTGCAGCATTTCCCCCCCCCCCCCCATATAACGGTGTGTGATTTCTAATCACACACCGTTATATATAGTATACACCAAGCACACACAGTACATAACCCCCCCCCCCACACACACACTAACCTCCCCCCCCCCCCCCCCCCCCCGCCACCGTAGAAAAAAGGCGATGGCTCGCCAAGCATTTTCGGTAGCGGAGGCATACGCGTTTCTTGCCTCCGCCTCCGAATCTGTCAGTGAGGACGATGAAGATCCAATATTCCTGTGTTCTTCATCGTCCTCCTCATCATCTAGTACTGATGATGAGCCCCCTGCACGGCGGCGGAGACGCCGCCAGGTGAGGCCACGCACCCCCCATGATAGTGGCCCAGTGGCCGGCACTAGTGCGAGTGGTGATGCCGCTCGTACTAGGAGTCAGACCCCCCAGACAAGTTTAACGGAGCCCCCTTCCGGTGAACCTGTCTGGAGACCCCCAGAGGGTTATCAGCCACGGGTTCCTGAGTTTGTTGGCGACTCCAGAATCCGGATTGACAATTCTGGATTCACTGAAATTGACTATTTCAGTTATTTCTTCAGTGACAGTTTTGTCAATCACATGGTGGAGCAGACGAATCTGTACGCCAGGCAGTTCATTGCCCATCACCCGGATTCTTTTTTGGCCAGGTCCAATGAATGGTACGCCGTCAGTGCAGCAGAAATGAGGACATTTTGGGGCCTCTTGCTGCATATGGGCCTGGTCAAAAAGCCAAGTGTCAGACAGTACTGGAGCGGGGACGTCCTATACCAGACGCCGCTGTACAGTATGGCCATGGCACGGAAGCGGTTCGAGGCCATTTGGAAATGCCTGCATTATGCAGATAATGCGGCATGTCCACCCCGAAGCGATCCCACCCATGACCGGCTTTACAAAGTGAGGCCGGTCATCGATCACTTTGGGGCCAAATTTTTGGAGGCCTACGTACCGCTTAGGGAGTTCTCGGTTGATGAGTCTCTTATCAGTTTTAAGGGGAGACTCATCTTCCGCCAGTATATTCCCTCGAAGCGGGCACGATATGGCGTGAAGCTCTATAAACTTTGTGAGAGTACCTCCGGGAACACTCTCAAGTTTAGAGTGTATGAGGGACGAGATTCCCGTATTGAACCCCCAGATTGTCCCCCCACTCTGGTTGTTAGCGGGAAAATCGTTTGGGAGCTTGTGCACCCATTGCTGGATAAGGGTTACCACGTGTACGTGGACAACTTTTATACCAGCATCCCTCTCTTCACATCCCTTGCCGCCAGATCGACGTCCGCTTGTGGGACCGTGCGGAAAAACCAGAGAGGCCTCCCTCTAAATTTTGTTAAGACACCTATTCCCAAGGGTGAGTCCCGTGCCCTTACCCATGAAAACCTGCTGCAGGTCAAGTATAAGGATTAGAGGGATGTCCTTATGCTGACCACTATTCATGGTAATGGCAGCTCAACTGTCCCTGTGCGAGGTACCACAACAACGGTCCTCAAGCCCGATTGTATTCTGGACTACAATCGGTATATGGGGGGAGTTGATCTTTCTGATCAAGTCCTCAAGCCATATAACGCCATGCGGAAAACACGGGTATGGTACAAGAAAGTTGCGGTCTACATGGTACAGGTTGCCATGTACAACTCTTTTGTACTATCCCAGTACACTGGCAACACAGGGACATTCCTCCAGTTCCAAGAAGAAGTCCTAAAGGTCCTGATCTTTGGCGACCGGGAAAGAGCAGGCCGGACTTCCCAAGGAACTGGAAATATAGGTGTCATGATCATCCCAGGCCAAAACTTTCCAGGTGAGGTCCCCCACACTGGAAAGAAGGGACTAGCCCAGAAAAGATGCAGAGTGTGTTACAAGAGGGGGATTCGGAAGGACACCATCACTCAATTTGACACTTGCCCCGATCAGCCGGGCCTCTGCATTAAGGATTGCTTCAGGGAGTATCACACTTCCATGGAGTACTAAATTTTCCCTCTTCATTTTAATTTGACCCCAGTGTACCAAGTCCAGAGTACATTCCAAGTTTTAACCCCATAAAACCACTAAATTGGCCAAAAAAATGTTTAATAAAAAAAAAAAAAGATACGACCTCTGGGGGTATTTTTGTTTTTAAAATGGGTCATGGGTCACTGAGTCACTATCATCGGGGACTTTTTACGTTGCAACAGGTTAGGGACGGCCACACACATCACATTCCCAGAATGATGATTCAGAGCATAGGGTTTGGGGTGGGCATATTTTTTAGTTTTGGCTATGCTCTGGATCATCATTCTGGGAACATAACCTGTTTTATAATTTTATGTCCCACTGTACCCCATTTTAGTTATTTAGTGTACCCCAGTTATTTACCCCATGTAATGCCCCTTGAGGGGGGGTCCCACTGTTCTGGCTACATAGGAGAAATACACAGCTCAAGGACCCTGACTGATCTCCGGCACCTCTAAGACCGGTGTACATGCTGTTTACGCCCAGACATGAGGTATGTCCTTACTCCAAAAAAATGTACTTACAAATTTACAATGACGTTTTCTCCTTTTACCACTTGTGAAAATGAAAAATTTGGGGTAACCCCAGCATTTTAGTGTAAAAAAATCAAATTTTTCCTTTTCACATCCCACTTAATGAAGATTTATCAAACACCTGTGGGGGGTTAAGGCTCACTGTACCCCTTGTTACGTTCCTTGCGGGGTGTAGTTTCCAAAATAGTATGCCATGTGTTTTTTTATTTTGCTGTCCTAGCACCATAGGGGCTTCCTAAATGCGACATGCCCCCCCCCCCCATTTCAGCAAATGTGACTCCTCTTCTAAACATTGTAGTGCGCCTGCAGTGCACTTGACGTCCACAAATGGGGTGTTTCCATACTCAGAAGCGATGGGGTTACACATTTTGGGGGGCATTTTCTCCTATTACCCCTTGCAAAAATTGTAAATTTGGGGGAAAACTAGCATTTTAGTGAAAAAAAATAAAAAATAATTTACACATCCAACTTTTAACGAAAAGTCGTCAAACACCTATGGGGTGTTAAGGCTCACTGTACACCTTGTTATGTTCCTTGAGGGGTGTAGTTTCCAAAATAGTATGCCATGTGTTTTTTTTTTTGCTGTCCTGGCACTATAGGGGCTTCCTAAATGGGACATGCCCCCCAAAAACCATTTCAGGAAAAATTGCTTTGCAAAAGCCAGATGTCACTCCTTCTCTTCTGAGCATTGTAGTGCGCCCGCAGTGCACTTGACGTCCACATATGGGGTGTTTCCATATGCAGAAGAGATGGGGTTACAAATTTTGTGGGGCATTTTCTCCTATTACCCCTTGCAAAAATTGAAAATTTGGGGGAAAACTAGCATTTTAGTGAAAAAAAAGAAAAACACCTGTGGGGTGCTAAGGCTCACTGTACCCCTTGTTACGTTCCTTGAGGGGTGTAGTTTCCAAAATAGTATGCCATGTTTGTTTTTTTTGCTGTCCTGGCACCATAGGGGCTTCCTAAATGCGACATGCCCCCCAAAAACCATTTCAGAAAAACTCACTCTCCAAAATCCCACTGTCGCTCCTTCCCTTCTGAGCCCTCTAGTGCACCCACAGAACACTTTACATCCATATATGAGGTATTTCCTTACTCGAGAGAAATTGGGTTACACATTTTAGGAAGATTTTTCTCCTTTTACCCCTTGTAAACATTCAAAAACAGGGTCTACAAGAACATGCGAGTGTAAAAAATGAAGATTTTGAATTTTCTCCTTCAATTTGCTGCTATTCCTGTGAAACACCCAAAGGGTTAACAAACCATTTGAATGTCATTTTGAATACTTTGAGGGGTGCAGTTTTTATAATGGGGTCATTTGTGGGGTATTTCTAATAACAAGGCCCTTCAAATCCACTTCAAAACAGAACTGGTCCCTGAAAAATTTTGATTTTGAAAATTTCGTGAAAAATTGGAAAATTGCTGCTATAATTTGAAGCCTCTGATGTCTTCCAAAAGCAAAAACATTTCAACTTTATGATGCAATCATAAAGTAGACATGTTGTATATGTGAATCATTATATAATTTATTTGGAATATTCATTTTCCTTATAAGCAGAGAGCTTCAAAGTTAAAAAAATGCAACATTTTCAATTTTTTCATCAAATTTTGGAATTTTTCACCAAGAAACGATGCAAGAATCGACAAAATTTTACCACTAACATAAAGTAGAATATGTCACGAAAAAACAATCTCGGAATCAGAATGAAAGGTAAAAGCGTCCCAGAGTTATTAATGCTTAAAGTGAAAGTGGTCAGATGTTCAAAAAATGGCCGGGTCCTACAGTGAAAATTGGCTGGGTCCTTAACCCCTTAAGGACCAAGGACGTACCGGTATGTCCTTGGTCCTGCTCTTCTGATATAACGCGGGGTTACACAGTAACCCCGCGTCATATCATGGCGGGCCCGGCGTCATAGTGAAGCCGGGACCCGCCTCTAATAGCGCGCAGCGCCGATCGCGGCGCCGCGCACTATTAACCCTTTAGCCGCGCGCTCAAAGCTGAGCCGCGCGGCTAAAAGTGAAAGTTCCCGGCTAGCTCAGTCGGGCTGTTCGGGATAGCCGTGGCTAATCGCGGCATCCCGAACAGCTGACAGGACAGCGGGAGGGCCCCTTCCTGCCTCCTCGCTGTTCGATCGCCGAATGACTGCTCAGTGCCTGAGATCCAGGCCTGAGCAGTCATGCGGCAGAATCGTTGATCACTGGTTTCTTATGAGAAACCAGTGATCAACATAGAAGATCAGTGTGTGCAGTGTTATAGGTCCCTATGGGACCTATAACACTGCAAAAAAAAAGTGAAAAAAAAAAGTGAATAAACATCATTTAACTCCTCCCCTATTAAAAGTTTGAATCACCCCCCTTTTCCAATAAAAAAAAAAACACAGTGTAAATAAAAATAAAAATAAACATATGTGGTATCACCGCGTGCGGAAATGTCCGAATTATAAAAATATATCATTAATTAAACCGCTCGGTCAATGGTGTGCGCGCAAAAAAATTCCAAAGTCCAAAATAGTGCATTTTTGGTCACTTTTTATATCATTTAAAAATGAATAAAAAGTGATCAATAAGTCCTATCAATGCAAAAATGGTACCGTTAAAAACTTCAGATCACGGCGCAAAAAATGAGCGCTCATACCGCCCCATACACGGAAAAATAAAAAAGTTATAGGGGTCAGAAGATGACAATTTTAAACGTATTAATTTTCCTGCATGTAGTTATGATTTTTTCCAGAAGTCCGACAAAATCAAACCTATATAAGTAGGGTATCATTTTAATCGTATGGACCTACAGAATACATATCAGGTGTCATTTTTACCGAAAAATGTACTACGTAGAAACGGAAGCCCCCAAAAGTTACAAAACAGCGTTTTTTTTTCAATTTTGTCGCACAATGATTTTTTTTCCCGCTTCACCATAGATTTTTGGGCAAAATGACTGACGCCATTACAAAGTAGAATTGGTGGCGCAAAAAATAAGCCATAATATGGATTTTTAGGTGTAAATTTGAAAGAGTTATGATTTTTTAAAGGCAAGGAGCAAAAAACGAAAATGCAAAAACGGAAAAACCTCCGGTCCTTAAGGGGTTAAAGGGGTACTCCCGCAGAATTTTTTATTTTTTTTTTAAATCAACCGGTGCTAGAAAGTTAGACAGATTTGTAAATCACTTCTATTAAAAAATCTTAATCCTTCCAGTACCTTTTAGGGGTTGTATACTAAAGATAAATCCACAAAAGAAATGCATTTGCTCTGATGTCATGACCACAGTGCTCTCTGCTGACCTGTGCTGTCCATTTTAGGAACTCTCAAGAGCAGGAGAAAATCCCCATAGCAAACATATGCTGCTCTGGACAGCAGAGGTCAGCAGAGAGCACTGTGCTCATGACATCAGAGGAAATGCATTTCTTTTTTGGATTTCTCTTTAGTATACAGCCCCTAAAAAGTACTGGAAGGATTAAGATTTTTTTTAATAGAAGTGATTTACAAATCTGTTTAACTTTCTGGCACCAGTTGATTTAAAAAAAAAAAAGAAAGTTTTCCACAGGAGTACCCCTTAAAGGGGTTGAAAGTTTGTATGGAAGTCCGGAATTTTTGAAGCATGAAACTTTGTTTTTGGGCTAACAATTAGAGATAAAGAAACACGTTTTTTAACGTTTTCTAAAATTCTACCCCTGAAGGGGTGAAACGGGGGTTAAAAGTTTGTATTAATTAAGATTAGGTTGAATGCGCCATGCACGCGCTGCACCTGGACAGTATATAAGCAGCGCGAGAAGGCGGGCTCCCCTGCGCGCAGACTCGGTAGAAGTCCTCGAAGGATGTCGATCTTCAATTCCATGGAACAGCAGACGTAATGTTTGTTAGAATTCGGGTTGTTCGGACGCCCGTAGACTTTACCCAGAGCGGCCTCATTACTATAGGATCGTAAAAAGTAGATC
This sequence comes from Hyla sarda, assembly GCF_029499605.1. Lineage (NCBI taxonomy): Eukaryota > Metazoa > Chordata > Amphibia > Anura > Hylidae > Hyla > Hyla sarda. The sequence goes on from NW_026607593.1 coordinate 769,562, forward strand.
CATGTTACCCCAAATTTAACGTTACCCCAAAATTAAAAGATATCATTATAGTAGGTAGTTATGGTTATTATCGGGTGAGGAGGAAAGAACGAGAGTGTGAAAGAGGACAAGTGGATCGTCATGAGGGACAAGTAGATTTTGCTCTGTTTTAGTCCCGTGGACAAGTAGTTTTTTAATTAAATTTCCACACCCCTGACCATATATAATACTCTTCTCCTACCATGTAAACTATAGTGATGACATCGCTGGATCGGTGACTACGTCCGAAAAGAAAACTTTTATTATCAATTGGTAACAATTTTGGAGATGCAGTATATGATATATATATATATATAAATGTCAGATATCCTATGTACATGGTGAATATATAGATGTGTTATCTGCATCATTTATTGCTCTGAATTGGCTTCTCCCCTCTGTGAATTCTTAAATGTCTAATAGGTGTTGATTTCTAAATAAAACATTTCCCACATTATGAATATGGCTTCTCCCCTGTGTGTTTTCTGATGTTTAAGAAGATTTGAAATACAAATAAAACATTTCCAACATTATGAACATGAAAATGGCTTCTCCCCTGTGTGAGTTTTCTGATGTTTACGAAGATTTGAAATACAAATAAAACATTTCTCACATTCTACACATGAAAATGGCTTCTCTCCTGTGTGATTTCTTTGATGTTGAATAAGACTTGTTTGATCAGTAAAACATTTCCCACATTCTGCACATGAAAAGGGCTTCACCCCTGTGTGAGTTCTTTGATGTTTAACCAGATCTGATTTCTGAGCAAAACATTTTCCACATTCTGAACAGGAAAATGGCTTTTCTCCTGTGTGAGTTCTTTGATGTACAACAAGATATGATTTCTTAGTAAAACATTTCTCACATTCTACACATGAATATGGCTTCTCTCCTGTGTGAATTCGTTCATGATTAACAAGACTTGATTGCTGAGTAAAACATTTCCCACATTCTGAACATGAAAATGGCTTCTCCCCTGTGTGAGTTCTTTGATGTGTTATAAGATCTGATTTCTTAGTACAACATTTTCCACATTCTGAACATGAAAATGTTTTTTCCCCTGTGTGAGTTCTTTGATGTTGAACAAGATGTGATTTCCGATTAAAACATTTTTTACATTCTGAACATGAAAATGGCTTCTCTCCTGTGTGAGTTCTTTGATGAACAACAAGATATGATTTCTTAGTAAAACATTTCTCACATTCTACACATGAAAATGGCTTCTTTCCTGTGTGAATTCGTTCATGATAAACAAGACTTGATTGCTGAGTAAAACATTTCCCACATTCTGAACATGAAAATGGCTTCTCCCCTGTGTGAGTTCTTTGATGTTGAACAAGAATTGATTTCTGAGCAAAAGATTTCCCACATTCTGAACATGAAAATGTTTTTTCCCCTGTGTGAGTTCTTTCATGTTGAACAAGATGTGATTTCCGCTTAAAAATTTTTTCACATTCTGAACACGAAAATGGCTTCTCTCCTGTCTGAGTTCTTTGATGTACAAGAACTGATTTAAATGTAAAATATTTCCCACATTCTGAGCATGAATATGTTTTTTTTCCTGTGTGATCTTGTTGATGTCCAACACCCCTTTTGTGACTTTTATTTTGCTGAACATCCTGTGATGACTGAGAAGACAGGACCTGTATATAAGGATGAGATGACAGATCTTGGCTGTGAAGGGCTGAGGGTGTATCTGGGATAATGGAATGTTCTTCATATGTATCTTGTGTGATATCATCATCTGCTTTATAATCTGAAGATATAAGATTCTCCTCTGATCTCCTGCTACAAGAATCTGCAGAGAATAACACAGATTTTATTATCAGTATTAACCCTTTAATAACCTAGGAAATTTAAACTTGAATTTTCTTTTTTCCTCCTCATAACCATAACTCTTATTTTCCCATGTACAGAGCCATTTGGGAGCTTGCTTTTGGAGGACCGATCTTGCATTGTAATGACACCCTACATTAACCTCTTCAGGACATAGGGCGTATGGATATGCCCTGAATCCCGAGTCCTTAAGGACCGAGGGCGTATCCATACGCCCGTGGGAATTCCGGCCCCCACCGCTAGCCGGTTGGGGACCGGAGCCGGATGCCTGCTGAAATCGTTCAGCAGGCATCCCGGCATATCGCCCAGGGGGGTCATTATGCCCCCCCATGTCGGCGATCGCCGCAGATCGCTGGACAATTCAGTCCAGCGATCTGCGGCGATTCCGGGTCAATCGGGTCTCCGGTGACCCGGTGACCCGGAATTACTGGCTGTTCGGGGCCGTCTCTGACGGCCCCGAACAGCCAGAGCCTGCAGGGGTGAGGTGGCACTGGTGCCACCTCACGATCGCCCTGATTCGTCGGCCGGATTACCGGCCGACCAATCAGGGCGCCTGCTGCGGGTGTCACTCCCGCACCTGCTCCGCCCCTCTTCTGGAGGACGTGAGCGGGTGCGGGAAGAAGACCCCCGGTGCTGGGGACCCCGATCCCCGGCGCCCCTGTTGGGATTGGGGCCCCAGGAGCAGCTGCGGCGGCGGGACTGACCTGCAGCGTCTGGATCGTTGGAGGTGAGTGACAGCCTCCTGCTGTTGCTTAGCAACAGCTCCCAGCATGCAAAAAGGGCATGCTGGGAGCTGTAGTTATGCAACAGCAGGAGGCAGACCACCACAACTCCCAGCATTCCCTTATGGGCATGCTGGGACTTATGGTTTTGCAACAGCTGGAGGCACATTCTTTCTATGGAAAAGTGTACCTTCAGCTGTTGTCTAACTACAACTCCCAGCTTGCACAAACAGCTAAAGTGCATGCTGGGAGTTGTAGTGGTGCATCTGCTGGTTGCATAACTACAACTCCATAACTACAACTCCATGCCCGTTGGCTGTCGGTGACTGCTGAGAGTTGTAGTTTTGCAACAGCTGAAGGCACACTGGTTGTGAAACTCAGAGTTTTTTTTACCTAACTCAGTGTTTCACGACCGGTGTGCCTCCAGCTGTTGCAAACTACAACTCTCAGCAGTCACCGTACACCATGCACCGTACATGCTGGGAGTTGTAGTTTTGCAACAGCTGGAGGCACACTGGTTGTGAAACACTGAGTTAGGTCACAAACTCAGTGATACATAACCAGTGTGCCTACAGTTGTTGCAAAACTGCAACTCTCAGCAGTCACCGACAGCCAACGGGCATGCTGGGAGTTGTAGTTATGCAACAGCTGGATGTCCCCCCCCCCAATGTGAACGTACAGGGTACACTCACATGGGCGGAGGATTACAGTAAGTATCTGGCTGCAAATTTGAGCTGCCGCAAACTTTCTGCTGCAGCTCAAATTGCCAGCGAGAAACTACTGTGAACCCCCCCGCCCGTGTGACTGTACCCTAAAAACACTACACTACACTAACACAAAAAATTAAATAAAAAGTAAAAAACACTACATACACATACCCCTACACAGCCCCCCTCCCCTCCCCAATAAAAATGAAAAACGTCTGGTACGCCACTGTTTCCAGAACGGAGCCTCCAGCTGTTGCAAAACAACAACTCCCAGTATTGTCGGACAGCCGTTGACTGTCCAGGCATGCTGGGAGTTTTGCAACAGCTGGAGGCACCCTGTTTGGGAATCACTGGCGTAGAATTCCCCTATGTCCACCCCTATGCAATCCCTAATTTAGGCCTCAAATGCGCATGGCGCTCTCACTTTGGAGCCCTGTCGTATTTCAAGGCAACAGTTTAGGGCCACATATGGGGTATCGCCGTACTCGGGAGAAATTGTGTTACAAATTTTGGGGGGTATTTTCTGCTTTTACCCTTTTTAAAAATGTAAAATTTTTGGGAAAACAAGCATTTTAGGTAAAAAAAAAAATTTTTTTTACATATGCAAAAGTCGTGAAACACCTGTGGGGTATAAAGGTTCACTTAACCCCTTGTTACGTTCCCCGAGGGGTCTAGTTTCCCAAATGGTATGCCATGTGTTTTTTTTTTGCTATCCTGGCACCATAGGGGCTTCCTAAATGCGGCATGCCCCCAGAGCAAAATTTGCGTTCAAAAAGCCAAATGGTACTCCTTCTCTTCTGAGACCTGTAGTGCGCCAGCAGAGCACTTTTCACCCCCATATGGGGTGTTTTCTGAATCGGGAGAAATTGGGCTTCAAATTTTTAGGGGTATTTTCTGCTATTACCCTTTTTAAAAATAAAAATTTTTGGGGAAAACAAGCATTTTAGGTAAAATGATTATTTTTTTTTTTACATTTGCAAAAGTCGTGAAACACCTGTGGGGTATTAAGGTTCACTTTATCCCATGTTACATTCCCCGAGGGGTCTAGTTTCCAAAATGGTATGCCATGTGTTTTTTTTTTGCTGTTCTGGCACCATAAGGGCTTCCTAAAGGTAACATGCCCCCCAAAAACCATTTCAGAAAAACGTACTCTCCAAAATCCCCTTGTCGCTCCTTCCCTTCTGAGCCCTCTACTGCGCCCGCCGAACACTTTACATAGACATATGAGGTATGTCCTTACTCGAGAGAAATTGGGCTACAAATACAAGTAAAAATTTTGTCCTTTTACCCCTTGTAAAAATTCAAAAATTGGGTCTACAAGAACATGTGAGTGTAAAAAATGAAGATTGTGAATTTTCTCCTTCACTTTGCTGCTATTCGTGTGAAACACCTAAAGGGTTAAAACGCTGACTGAATGTCATTTTGAATACTTTGGGGGGTGTAGTTTTTATAATGGGGTCATTTATGGGGTATTTCTAATATGAAGACCCTTAAAATCCACTTCAAACCTGAACTGGTCCCTGAAAAATACTGAGTTTGAAAATGTTGTGAAAAATCGGAAAATTGCTGCTGACCGGTGAAGCCCTCTGGTGTCTTCCAAAAGTAAAAACACGTCAATTTTATGATGCAAACATAAAGTAGACATATTGTATATGTGAACCAAAAAAAAATTTATTCGTAATATCCATTTTCCTTACAAGCAGAAAGCTTCAAAGTTAGAAAAATGCTAAATTTTCAAATTTTTCATCAAATTTACGGATTTTTCACCAAGAAAGGATGCAAGTATCGACAAAAATTTACCACTATGTTAAAGTAGAATATGTCACGAAAAAACAATCTCGGAATCAGAATGATAACTAAAAGCATTCCAGAGTTATTAATGTTTAAAGTGACAGTGGTCAGATGTGCAAAAAACGCTCCGGTCCTTAAGGCCAAAATGGGCTCCGTCCTGAAGGGGTTAAAGGGGTACTCCGGTGAAAAACTTTTTTTTTTTTTTTAAACAACTGGTGCCAGAAAGTTAAGCAGATTTGTAAATTACTTCTATTAAAAAATCTTAATCCTTCCTGTACTTTTTAGCTGCTGAATACTACAGAGGAAATTATTTTCCGTTTGAAACACAGAGCTCTCTGCTGACATCACGGGCACAGTGCTCTCTGCTGACACCAAAAAAATGTACATTTTTATTATTAGAGGGGGTTTATTTACATTTTTAGTCCTCGTATGGGACTTGTATAAGCAATCATTCTATTGCTTATACAGATGAATGCAGTAAATGTGCACTGTATTGATTCATTACATCTGCGCTCTATTGATAGTAGTTTTTTCCTTTTTTTTTTTATATATATGTGAGCAAAAATCTCCATTTTTGGCATTTGGCTTTTTTTTTAAGATTAGGCTGTTGACTCTAGGGCATCAAAACATTATATTTTAATAGTTTGGTCAATTCCTTATTTGGGAATACCACATATGTTTATTATTATTATTATTTTTGTAAAATGGAAATAGAAGGATGATATTATTTTTTATTAGGGGAGGGGCTTTTACACAATAGTAAATAAATTTTTTGTTTTTTATTCCCCATAGAGAACTTTTATACATAATCCTTAGGTTGTATTCACTGTAGAATATTATACCTATTACACATCATTATACAGCAACAAGACTTTCCTCCGCTGCTCCCCGATGCCTCCAGTATCCCGCTCCACCCTCCGCAGTGTCCCTATTCCTTCTTCTTCTGGTTAATCCACCAAACTAAAGCTCAGCTAATCGTCGCCCTCAGTGATGTCCGACCTCGGCCGGTGGTCAGATGTGCGCAGTGTGATGGATTCAGTCACCAGGAGAAGAGGGGCAAATCCAATAAACCTACAGGTGGTGATGGGTCTGCAGAAATAGTTGTCTGAGCAGCAGTGCTGTGGAGGCGGTATAGAGGAGTCAGAGTGAGACGAAATTTTGGGTACCTGGAGTCGGAGTCGGCAAACAATGCACCTACTACTAACTATGAAAGAGGATCCGGCAGAGGCAATTCTCTTCCTTAGAACTCTACATTCAATTGATTTGCATTTAAGCCTATAACAACATTTCAAGATTAATATAAACCATTTCTAGGTTTTACAGATCTTGTTTTTGGTTCATATAGATAAGATTTTTGTTTTTGTTCTAAAACAACCAAATAATGAGGTTTGTATTTTTGAACTAGTAAAGTTCTTGTTCCTGATGTTTATGCCGACTGCTACTATCCAGCCACTTGATTAATTAAATTAATTAAAAAAATAATAATAATAAAACTTTGTTGTTTTAATTGTGTTTGTCTTTTGCTTAAACTGTTCAGTACAGTAGACTGTTGGCTTCCCAGCCAGGAGTCCTGTGGTAATGACATGTCTGTCACCTTTCTTTCCTTCCTGGAGTGTAGATGGTTGGTGGTTGAGACACAAGAAGCTCAACAGGAGGCAGACAGAACTGTAGCATATTAAATAGCCAGGGCCCAGCAGGGAAATGTGTTGCTGATTGTTAATAATGCTGAGGAAGAGAGAGAACCCATCCTTCAAAGACTCCTTCTTTTATCTGATATATATCTCCATGTTGTGTATTGTGTTATCTGGTACATGTCTCCATGTTGTGTATAGTGTTATCTGGTATATGTCTCCATGTTGTGTATCCTGTTATCTGGTATATGTCTCCATGTTGTGTATTGTGTTATCTGGTATATATGTCTCCATGTTGTGTATTGTGTTATCTGGTAGATGTCTCCATGTTGTGTATAGTGTTATCTGGTATATGTCTCCATGTTGTGTATCCTGTTATCTGGTATATGTCTCCATGTTGTGTATCGTGTTATCTGGTATATGTCTCCATGTTGTGTATTGTGTTATCTGGTATATGTCTCCATGTTGTGTATTGTGTTATCTGGTATATGTCTCCATGTTGTGTATTGTGTTATCTGGTATATGTCTCCATGTTGTGTATTGTGTTATCTGGTATATGTCTCCATGTTGTGTATTGTGTTATCTGGTATATGTCTCCATGTTGTGTATTGTGTTATCTGGTATATGTCTCCATGTTGTGTATTGTGTTATCTGGTATATGTCTCCATGTTGTGTATTGTGTTATCTGGTATATGTCTCCATGTTGTGTATTGTGTTATCTGGTAGATGTCTCCATGTTGTGTATAGTGTTATCTGGTATATGTCTCCATGTTGTGTATCCTGTTATCTGGTATATGTCTCCATGTTGTGTATCGTGTTATCTGGTATATGTCTCCATGTTGTGTATTGTGTTATCTGGTATATGTCTCCATGTTGTGTATTGTGTTATCTGGTATATGTCTCCATGTTGTGTATTGTGTTATCTGGTATATGTCTCCATGTTGTGTATTGTGTTATCTGGTATATGTCTCCATGTTGTGTATTGTATTATCTGGTATATGTCTCCATGTTGTGTATTGTGTTATCTGGTATATGTCTCCATGTTGTGTATTGTGTTATCTGGTATATGTCTCCATGTTGTGTATTGTGTTATCTGGTATATGTCTCCATGTTGTGTATAGTGTTATCTGGTATATGTCTCCATGTTGTGTATTGTGTTATCTGGTATATGTCTCCATGTTGTGTATTGTGTTATCTGGTATATGTCTCCATGTTGTGTATTGTGTTATCTGGTATATGTCTCCATGTTGTGTATTGTGTTATCTGGTATATGTCTCCATGTTGTGTATTGTGTTATCTGGTATATGTCTCCATGTTGTGTATTGTGTTATCTGGTATATGTCTCCATGTTGTGTATTGTGTTATCTGGTATATGTCTCCATGTTGTGTATTGTGTTATCTGGTATATGTCTCCATGTTGTGTATTGTGTTATCTGGTATATGTCTCCATGTTGTGTATTGTGTTATCTGGTATATGTCTCCATGTTGTGTATTGTGTTATCTGGTATATGTCTCCATGTTGTGTATTGTGTTATCTGGTAGATGTCTCCATGTTGTGTATAGTGTTATCTGGTATATGTCTCCATGTTGTGTATCCTGTTATCTGGTATATGTCTCCATGTTGTGTATCGTGTTATCTGGTATATGTCTCCATGTTGTGTATTGTGTTATCTGGTATATGTCTCCATGTTGTGTATTGTGTTATCTGGTATATGTCTCCATGTTGTGTATTGTGTTATCTGGTATATGTCTCCATGTTGTGTATTGTGTTATCTGGTATATGTCTCCATGTTGTGTATTGTATTATCTGGTATATGTCTCCATGTTGTGTATTGTGTTATCTGGTATATGTCTCCATGTTGTGTATTGTGTTATCTGGTATATGTCTCCATGTTGTGTATTGTGTTATCTGGTATATGTCTCCATGTTGTGTATAGTGTTATCTGGTATATGTCTCCATGTTGTGTATTGTGTTATCTGGTATATGTCTCCATGTTGTGTATTGTGTTATCTGGTATATGTCTCCATGTTGTGTATTGTGTTATCTGGTATATGTCTCCATGTTGTGTATTGTGTTATCTGGTATATGTCTCCATGTTGTGTATTGTGTTATCTGGTATATGTCTCCATGTTGTGTATTGTGTTATCTGGTATATGTCTCCATGTTGTGTATTGTGTTATCTGGTATATGTCTCCATGTTGTGTATTGTGTTATCTGGTATATGTCTCCATGTTGTGTACTGTGTTATCTGTTATATGTCTCCATGTTGTGTATTGTGTTATCTGGTATATGTCTCCATGTTGTGTACTGTGTTATCTGGTATATGTCTCCATGTTGTGTATTGTGTTATCTGGTATATGTCCCCCATGTTGTGTACTGTGTTATCTGGTATATGTCTCCATGTTGTGTATTGTGTTATCTGGTATATGTCTCCATGTTGTGTATTGTGTTATCTGGTATATGTCTCCATGTTGTGTATTGTGTTATCTGGTATATGTCTCCATGTTGTGTACTGTGTTATCTGGTATATGTCTCCATGTTGTATTGTGTTATCTGGTATATATCTCCATGTTGTGTATTGTGTTATCTGGTATATGTCTCCATGTTGTGTACTGTGTTATCTGGTATATGTCTCCATGTTGTGTATTGTGTTATCTGGTATATGTCTCCATGTTGTGTATTGTGTTATCTGGTATATGTCTCCATGTTGTGTATTGTGTTATCTGGTATATGTCTCCATGTTGTGTATCGTGTTATCTGGTATATGTCTCCATGTTGTGTATTGTATTATCTGGTATATGTCTCCATGTTGTGTATTGTGTTATCTGGTATATGTCTCCATGTTGTGTATTGTGTTATCTGGTATATGTCTCCATGTTGTGTATTGTGTTATCTGGTATATATCTCCATGTTGTGTATTGTGTTATCTGGTATATGTCTCCATGTTGTGTATAGTGTTATCTGGTATATGTCTCCATGTTGTGTGTTGTGTTATCTGGTATATGTCTCCATGTTGTGTGTTGTATTATCTGGTATATGTCTCCATGTTGTGTATTGTGTTATCTGGTATATATCTCCATGTTGTGTATAGTGTTATCTGGTATATGTCTCCATGTTGTGTGTTGTGTTATCTGGTATATGTCTCCATGTTGTGTGTTGTATTATCTGGTATATGTCTCCATGTTGTGTATTGTGTTATCTGGTATATGTCTCCATGTTGTGTATTGTGTTATCTGGTATATGTCTCCATGTTGTGTATTGTGTTATCTGGTATATGTCTCCATGTTGTGTATAGTGTTATCTGGTACATGTCTCCATGTTGTGTATTGTGTTATCTGGTATATGTCTCCATGTTGTGTATTGTGTTATCTGGTATATGTCTCCATGTTGTGTATTGCGTTATCTGGTATATGTCTCCATGTTGTGTACTGTGTTATCTGGTATATGTCTCCATGTTGTGTATTGTGTTATCTGGTATATGTCTCCATGTTGTGTATTGTGTTATCTGGTATATGTCTCCATGTTGTATTGTGTTATCTGGTATATGTCTCCATGTTGTGTATTGTGTTATCTGGTATATGTCTCCATGTTGTGTATTGTGTTATCTGGTATATGTCTCCATGTTGTGTATTGTGTTATCTGGTATATGTCTCCATGTTGTGTATTGTGTTATCTGGTATATGTCTCCATGTTGTGTATTGTGTTATCTGGTATATGTCCCCATGTTGTGTATTGTGTTATCTGGTATATGTCTCCATGTTGTGTATTGTGTTATCTGGTATATGTCTCCATGTTGTGTATTGTGTTATCTGGTATATGTCTCCATGTTGTGTATTGTGTTATCTGGTATATGTCTCCATGTTGTGTATTGTATTATCTGGTATATATGTCTCCATGTTGTGTATTGTGTTATCTGGTATATGTCTCCATGTTGTGTATTGTGTTATCTGGTATATGTCTCCATGTTGTGTATTGTGTTATCTGGTATATGTCTCCATGTTGTGTATTGTGTTATCTGGTATATGTCCCCATGTTGCGTATTGTGTTATCTGGTATATGTCTCCATGTTGTGTATTGTGTTATCTGGTATATGTCTCCATGTTGTGTATTGTGTTATCTGGTATATATGTCTCCATGTTGTGTATTGTGTTATCTGGTATATGTCTCCATGTTGTGTATTGTGCTATCTGGTATATGTCTCCATGTTGTGTACTGTGTTATCTGGTATATGTCTCCATGTTGTGTACTGTGTTATCTGGTATATGTCTCCATGTTGTGTATTGTGTTATCTGGTATATATGTCTCCATGTTGCGTATTGTGTTATCTGGTATATGTCCCCATGTTGCGTATTGTGTTATCTGGTATATGTCTCCATGTTGTGTATTGTGTTATCTGGTATATGTCTCCATGTTGTGTACTGTGTTATCTGGTAAATGTCTCCATGTTGTGTATTGTGTTATCTGGTATATGTCTCCATGTTGTGTATCGTGTTATCTGGTATATGTCTCCATGTTGTGTATTGTGTTATCTGGTATATGTCTCCATGTTGTGTATTGTATTATCTGGTATATATGTCTCCATGTTGTGTATTGTGTTATCTGGTATATGTCTCCATGTTGTGTATTGTGTTATCTGGTATATGTCTCCATGTTGTGTATTGTGTTATCTGGTGATATGTCTCCATGTTGTGTATCGTGTTATCTGGTATATGTCTCCACCCCCAGAAGTGACCCCATTATATATACAGAACCCCCAGAAGTGACCCCATTATATATACCGCACCCCCAGAAGTGACCCCATTATATATACTGCACCCCCAGAAGTGACCCCATTATAGATACTGCACCCCCAGAAGTGACCCCATTATATATACTGCACCCCCAGAAGTGACCCCATTATATATACAGAACCCCCAGAAGTGACCCCATTATATATACTGCACCCCCAGAAGTGACCCCATTATATATACAGAACCCCCAGAAGTGACCCCATTATATATACAGAACCCCCACAAGTGACCCCATTATATATACTGCACCCCCAGAAGTGACCCCATTATATATACAGAACCCCCAGAAGTGACCCCATTATATATACAGAACCCCCACAAGTGACCCCATTATATATACTGCACCCCCAGAAGTGACCCCATTATATATACAGAACCCCCACAAGTGACCCCATTATATATACTGCACCCCCAGAAGTGACCCCATTATATATACAGAACCCCCAGAAGTGACCCCATTATATATACAGAACCCCCACAAGTGACCCCATTATATATACTGCACCCCCAGAAGTGACCCCATTATATATACAGAACCCCCAGAAGTGACCCCATTATATATACCGCACCCCCAGAAGTGACCCCATGATATATACTGCACCCCCAGAAGTGACCCCATTATATATACCGCACCCCCAGAAGTGACCCCATTATATATACCGCACCCCCAGAAGTGACCCCATTATATATACTGCACCCCCAGAAGTGACCCCATTATATATACTGCACCCCCAGAAGTGACCCCATTATATATACTGCACCCCCAGAAGTGACCCCATTATATATACAGAACCCCCAGAAGTGACCCCATTATATATACCACACCCCCAGAAGTGACCCCATTATATATACCGCACCCCCAGAAGTGACCCCATTATATATACAGAACCCCCAGAAGTGACCCCATTATATATACAGAACCCCCAGAAGTGACCCCATTATATATATACAGAACCCCCAGAAGTGACCCCATTATATATATACAGAACCCCCAGAAGTGACCCCATTATATATATACAGAACCCCCAGAAGTGACCCCATTATATATACAGAACCCCCAGAAGTGACCCCATTATATATATACAGAACCCCCAGAAGTGACCCCATTATATATATACAGAACCCCCAGAAGTGACCCCATTATATATATATACTGCACCCCCAGAAGTGCAGTATCGGTGTCCGTTGTCATGTCAGAAAAGGGATCCAATGTATACTGGACCCGTCTCATTCAGAAATGACTGGAGCTGCTACAGTATATGTTAGAATCACTTTTATTGACGTGATGCTGACGGATACCTATAACATAACGCTGAAACGCAGTATGAACGGGACGCAGTGTAGGGTCACATAGAGCGCAGAGTATTTCACACCGCGGATGCCCCCGGCAGTCACAAGGGAGAGATCACTGCTGCGGCTGGGTAGCTCAGTGTGTCTGCTCATGACTGCCGGCGGGAAATCCACCGCTATGAGTGGACACACAAAGATACCCAGCCGCAGCAGGGAGCTCACTATTGTGACTGCCGGGGCATCCGCAGCATGTAATATGGGATGTGCGCCGTGTAATCCTACACATTATGCATTTTTATTTTTCATTTATTTAATAAATGTATTTTTTTTTTTTTTTTACGCGGTCCCGGCAGTGCAGCAGGCCCCTGCCTGCCGGAAATTACACACAGTACCCCGCGGTCGCGCTGCGGGGTGCTGCAGGGAAGACAGAGGGAGCTCCCTTCGTCAAAACACTTACAGCCCGCGGTCACTTCTGATCGCGGCTGTAAGGGATAAACTGCTGGGACTGAAGTTTACATTGGTCCCGGTAGTGCGGCAGGGTGCCGGCTGTGTGTTACAGCCGAGTCCCTGCCGTGATCTTGTGGGTACACTGGACAGTACCCACAAGAATCATGGACATGTATACTCCTCCAGGTGCGTGAACGTGCATCCCCCTGGACATGTATACTCGTCCATGGTCGTTATGGTGTTAACGGAAAACTCTAGTACATGAGAACTTATCCCCTCGTAACAGAATCCTGGGGGGATAAATGTCTGATCGTGAGGGGTCCGACCACTGAGACCCCCGCGATCTCCTGCCTGGCATCCCGTTTGTATATCTCCGGCTCTCCCATAGAGATTTATAGAGAGGCATGTCGGCACCTCTTCATGCAGTGGTTGACAGTAATCCCTGCACGGAGCAGAGGTCACTTGTGCCCAGAGGAGCTGGGAGGCCCCCAGCCTGAGATATGTTTTGGGGGAGGGGGGTGGTATTCCAAAATTTGGCCTGTAGTCCCATAGATTCTAGTTACACCACTACTTCCCCCAAAATATTATTGTAGCCGGTGACTGAATAGAATCTGTGACCCTTCTCTGTGTTTAGTGATCACTACTTACCCGGGTGGTTACCTGTAGAAATGTCCTTAAACTGCTCATCACCGCTCACATCTGTCTCTTCTGCTTTTACTATTATGTCTGGAGCATTAATATAGATCAGATCTTTCCCTGTAGGAATGTCCTCCTTATACTGTGCATTACTGCTCACATCTGTCTCTTCTTCCTTTATGTCTGTAGCATTATTATAGATCAGATCTTTCCCTGTAGGAATGTCCACCTTATACTGCTCATTACCGCTCACATCTGTCTCTTCTTCTTCTTTTATGTATGTAGCATTATTATAGATCAGATCTTTCCCTGTAGAAATGGCCTCCTTATACTGCTCATCACTACTTACACCTGTCTCTTGTTCTTCTTCCTTTATGTCTGTAGCATTAATATAGATCAGACCTTTCTCAGTAGGAATGTCCTCCTTATACTGCTCATCACCGCTCACATCTGTCTCTTGTTCTTCCTTTATGTCTGTAGTGTTAATATAGATCAGATCTTTTCCTGTAGAAATGACCTCCTTATACTGGTCATCACCGCTCACATCTGTCTCTTCTTCTACTTCCTTTATGTCTGTAGCATTAATATAAAAGAGATCTTTCCCTGTAGCAATGTCCTCCTTATACTGCTCATCACTGCTCACATCTGTCTCTTCTTCTTTCTTTATGTCTGTAGCATTAATATAGACCAGATCTTTCTCTGTAGGAATGTACTTCATATTCTGCTCATCAAGAGGACGGGGACACCTCTCTGGTGCTGTTCTCTTACTGGATCTGACTGTAGGGAACACATACAGAGACTGAATTCATTCTTTATATACAAATAATGAGAGGACGTGTGTATATAGTCATGTCTATTACCTGGTGATGTGAGGGGCTGCTGATCCTCCATCATCACCTGATCCTTGTACTGATCCTTGTGTCCTTCTACATACTCCCACTCCTCCATGGAGAAATAGACCGCCACGTCCTGACACCTTATAGGAACCTGTATTGTGAATAAACATTTAATTCTATACAATTCCAGGATGTTATATGGAGACATTTGAGGGGATATTCCTGCACATGATTTATCTTCTTGCTCTCGGATGATGAGGTGAATACTTGTCGGGGCAGATCCTCTATATTATGGTCACATGTCCCCAACTGACCGCAAGTCTGATGATCCAGCTGTCAGTTCAGGTCATTATACCCAAAGCGCCCGTCCCATGGAGTGTAAGGAGTTAAGTGATATTTCATAGTATCACTGCTCCCCTCCCCCGGGACTATATAGATGGCTGCTTACTGTCTGGCCCCTAAGGATAGAATTGGCAGTGCTGTGCGCCACTTTACCCTAGATAGACTGGTTGTTCTTATCCCAGCGAGTAGAAGGGTCAATAAGCAGCTATCTGTAGAGTGTGTGGCCCCAAAAAAGATAAGTGTCAATGCATCACCACCATTTAACTCCTTCATGGCTGACTGGGCAGGAGGTATATAATGTATAGCCATGGGCCCAGCTCCGGAGCAGGAGACGCATAAAATCTGACATATCTTCTGCTCTTGTGCAGGAAACCCCTTTCAGAGCAGGGACTCCTGTCATTAAAGTGATAAGATTTGGAGGGGAGGGAGGCCGCTGCCAGTCTATGAAGCACAGTCAGGAGTTCAGCACGATTCATAGCCCCTAGGTCCTACCTGCTATCAGCATCTGGGACTCATTGCTAATGCCGGACATCACCAATGCCAAAAAATCTATTTCCGGTAGCTCAGTGGAGCTGATAAGGACACCCACAGTGAAATAGCGGGGTCCTGGTCAGCTGAGAGAACGGGTGGAGGTCCCTAACCTCGCTCCACGCTGTCTGAACGACGCTCCAATCCTGCAGGCAGCCTCAGCATCTCAGCATTGATCAGTGTATGTAATCTATAGATTCCATGTAATAGTCTACTACAGGGACTAAAAAACTGGGAATAAGGTAAAAAGAACATTAACTTAATGTGAATAAGCCCCTCCCCTAATAAACGATTGAATCTTCCCCATTTACCAATTTTTTTAAATAAAATTATGTAAACAGGAATAGACCTAAACATATGTGTAACCGCACGGTCAATGGCGTAAACGTAAAAAAATACAACTTCATGGACCAAAAGAAAAGTCTTAAAAAGCGATCAAAGAGTCTCATCAAAATTAGTTGAAATTACAGATCACAGCGCAAAAAATGACTTTCATACATCCCCGTATACGGAATAATAAGAGAGTTATAGGGGACAAGGTAGGACAATCTGATACAGACTCATTATTGTACAAAAAGTTCGAATTTTTTTATATTTTAAAAGTATTAAAATAAAACCTATATAAATCATTTATCATTGTAATCGTTGGGACCTACAGAATAAAGAGAATTATTACCGTAATGTGCACTGCGTCCAAACAGAAGACCCCAGATGTAAAAAAAATGTCTTTTATTTTCTATTTCACCCCACAAATAAATTTTTTGGGCCCTTGTAGATTTTGCAGTAAAATGAGTGATGTCATTACAAAGTACAAATCAGGGGTGAAAAAAAACAACAACAAGAACAAGAAGCGTCATATGGGTTTGTAAAGAGGAAATTACAATCATTATGGCTATTAGAAAGCGAGGAGGAAAACATTAAAAAGAGAAATCACTGTGTCCTTAAGGGGTTAAAACGCAAAACTGTTGGGTTCTGAAGGGGTTAATAGTACAAAAAACATCTAACAGCAACATGTGACCACACACATACCTCCACCTGCAGACTGTACAGGAGCCGTGTGCTTACAGGACCTGCGATTATGTCACAGTCATGTGATCAATCGGGACTCTGCTGTCACATGACCATTCTCACAGGTCCTTAACTCACCATCCCGTCTATCCCGCACTGCTGACCTCCGCCCACTCCTGTCACATGATCCTCCCCACAGGTCCTTCAGCCACAGTCACATCTATACTGCTATACTTTGCCCCCAAATGTACTGGTCACATGATTGTGACATCATCACAGGTCCTACACCTCCTGCATGTAAGAGATACAGAGCAGGTCCTAGTGGGGCAGTCACTGCTGTTGTGTGTGGAGATCTCTCAGAGCAGCAGCCCCTGATCATGTGACTCCTCCTCCTCCATGTGACTAATCACATGACGGTGACATCTTGCAGGTCCTGTAAGCTCACGGCTCCTCTACAGATACAGGTATGTGTGTGCGGTCACCATCAGATCAGGATTATTGGGGATGTTTATTATTAACCCTTAAGGAGACGATGTACATTTACATTCTGTGCCCCATATGGGACTTTGAGGTGAGCACAGGAGCTATAAGCAGCCAGGACTCACCACTAATGACGCTCACTGCTATTAACCCTTTAGATTCCACGATCAAAGTCGATTGCAGGATCTAATATTAGTAAAATGCAGTTGTTGGGGGGCGGAGTCTAGATCAGCTGAGATGACGGCCGGAGGGCCCCTTACCATGCTCTGTGCTCAGATCGGTGCTCTAAGTATACAGACACCTCCACAGCCTGTATAAGCCGAGCACCGATAACACTGATCACTATGGCAGAGCGTTATTCAGGGTTTGTAATAGAAGCCCCTCCCCTAATAAGTTTATATCCCATTTCTGTAATAAAATAATGTAGGTGGGCGTGGCTTAGACATGGCGCTGTGCGGTTGTTTTTCTAGGGAGCGCCGTGCCGACCAGCGGTTGTTTGCCTGATTTCCTGCCTACACTGCCCCCCAGGGGATGTCTGGATGGTGAAGGTATCAGGTCACTTACCTGCCCATCCTGTCACCTGGTCAGTCTCTTTTCTCCGTGTATCAGCCACTTCTTCCATACAGGACTATGTAAGCATCAGGTTTTTTAAGTTTCTCCCGCGCCCCTATTATTACTTAAGACAGTGTTTCCAAACCAGTGTGCCTCCAGCTGTTGTAAAACTACAACTCCCAGCATGCCCTGACAGCCAAATGCTGTAACAGCTGGAGGCACCCTGCTTGGGAAACACTGACTCCGGTGGTGGCCCAGACCCTGCGTGTGTAACGGTATATGATGCTCGGCCTCTGCTGCAGGTAATAGCAGGTTCTTCCGGGGGGACATATCACAATTCACATAAAATCCTGATGCAATTGTGATGTATATTGTGCCCCCTAGTGGACACATTTCAGTATTCTTCATTGGACAATGTCATATTGATCCCTCTATTCTTCTCCCTGCTCTGATGAAGACGTTCTGAATACACCGCAGCCTCAGAGATTAGGAGAATTGAATTCACAACGTCTTCAGCAGAGCAGGGAGAGCGACCTCAGAAGACCTGGAGGACCAGAGCGCCACCACTGGACGGGAGAGGGGAGTGCGCTCTAGTCTCTTATTTTACAGCCCTCGGACAATGGATTTTGTTTTATAGAGAAATCTGAAAACTCCTATAATGTCTCCTCAGATGTTTCCCCAGATTATCTCCAGGAAATGGATTTTATTTCTCCATAGAATCTGGTGCGGTTTATCATCGTCTCCTCTTCTTCCCTTCAGGTTTCTCCAATCCAGGATCCTCTGCTGATATCTTCTATATAAGAGAATTCTCCTGGATGACCCATCAACCATGGAGAGAGACAGGAACAAGATGGCCGACAGGATCATAAACCTCACCCTACAGATACTCTTCCGGCTTACTGGAGAGGTGAGGGATTCTGGGAGTGATGTCACATGACCTCATTCTTATCTATGTAATAACAGATGGATATGACTGGAGAGGTGAGGGATTCTGGGAGTGATGTCACATGACCTCATTCTTATCTATGTAATAGCATGGATATGAGTGGAGAGGTGAGGGATTCTGGGAGTGATGTCACATGACCTCATTCTTATCTATGTAACAACAGATGGATATGACTGGAGAGGTGAGGGATTCTGGGAGTGATGTCACATGACCTCATTCTTATCTATGTAATAACAGATGGATATGACTGGAGAGGTGAGGGATCCTGGGAGTGATGTCACATGACCTCATTCTTATCTATGTAATAACAGGTGGATATGACTGGAGAGGTGAGGGATTCTGGGAGTGATGTCACATGACCTCATTCTTATCGATGTAATAACAGATGGATATGACTGGAGAGGTGAGGGATTCTGGGAATGTATGTAGTGATATTAATGTGTCTCTCCATACACAGGATTACACAGTAGTGAAGAAGTCCTCTAGTGGGCGCTGTCGGGCCTCTGTGTGTGAAGGATGGGGAAGAACCCTGAGCCCAATCCCGGGGCCCCCACCTCACTCCCTGATACATGAGGAAATGGATGAACAGAAGATCCGAGAACTCATCAAGATGATGGAGCTGCTGACTGGAGAGGTGACCCTGCTGGGACATTATACAGTAATGGAGGGGTCTGGTGATGGCTGGAGAGGTGACCCTGCTGGGATATTATACAGTAATGGAGGGGTCTGGTGATGACTGGAGAGGTGACACTGCTGGGACATTATACAGTAATGGAGGGGTCTGGTGATGACTGGAGAGGTGACACTGCTGGGAATGCTGGGACATTATACAGTAATGGAGGGGTCTGGTGATGACTGGAGAGGTGACACTGCTGGGACATTATACAGTAATGGAGGGGTCTGGTGATGACTGGAGAGGTGACACTGCTGGGACATTATACAGTAATGGAGGGGTCTGGTGATGACTGGAGAGGTGACACTGCTGGGACATTATACAGTAATGGAGGGGTCTGGTGATGACTGGAGAGGTGACACTGCTGGGACATTATACAGTAATGGAGGGGTCTGGTGATGACTGGAGAGGTGACACTGCTGGGACATTATACAGTAATGGAGGGGTCTGATGATGACTGGAGAGGTGACACTGCTGGGACATTATACAGTAATGGAGGGGTCTGGTGATGACTGGAGAGGTGACACTGCTGGGACATTATACAGTAATGGAGGGGTCTGGTGATGACTGGAGAGGTGACACTGCTGGGAATGCTGGGACATTATACAGTAATGGAGGGGTCTGGTGATGACTGGAGAGGTGACACTGCTGGGACATTATACAGTAATGGAGGGGTCTGGTGGTGACTGGAGAGGTGACACTGCTGGGACATTATACAGTAATGGAGGGGTCTGGTGATGACTGGAGAGATGACACTGCTGGGACATTATACAGTAATGGAGGGGTCTGGTGATGACTGGAGAGGTGACACTGCTGGGACATTATACAGTAATGGAGGGGTCTGGTGATGACTGGAGAGGTGACACTGCTGGGACATTATACAGTAATGGAGGGGTCTGGTGATGACTGGAGAGGTGACACTGCTGGGAATGCTGGGACATTATACAGGAATGGAGGGGTCTGGTGATGACTGGAGAGGTGACACTGCAGGATTACACAGGATTACACAGTAGTGAAGAAGTCCTCTAGTGGGCGCTGTCGGGCCTCTGTGTGTGAAGGATGGGGAAGAACCCTGAGCCCAATCCCGGGGCCCCCACCTCACTCCCTGATACATGAGGAAATGGATGAACAGAAGATCCGAGAACTCATCAAGATGATGGAGCTGCTGACTGGAGAGGTGACCCTGCTGGGACATTATACAGTAATGGAGGGGTCTGGTGATGGCTGGAGAGGTGACACTGCTGGGACATTATACAGTAATGGAGGGGTCTGGTGATGACTGGAGAGGTGACACTGCTGGGACATTATACAGTAATGGAGGGGTCTGGTGATGACTGGAGAGGTGACACTGCTGGGACATTATACAGTAATGGAGGGGTCTGATGATGACTGGAGAGGTGACACTGCTGGGACATTATACAGTAATGGAGGGGTCTGGTGATGACTGGAGAGGTGACACTGCTGGGACATTATACAGTAATGGAGGGGTCTGGTGATGACTGGAGAGGTGACACTGCTGGGAATGCTGGGACATTATACAGTAATGGAGGGGTCTGGTGATGACTGGAGAGGTGACACTGCTGGGACATTATACAGTAATGGAGGGGTCTGGTGGTGACTGGAGAGGTGACACTGCTGGGACATTATACAGTAATGGAGGGGTCTGGTGATGACTGGAGAGGTGACACTGCTGGGAATGCTGGGACATTATACAGGAATGGAGGGGTCTGGTGATGACTGGAGAGGTGACACTGCTGGGACATTATACAGTAATGGAGGGGTCTGGTGATGGCTGGAGAGGTGACACTGCTGGGACATTATACAGTAATGGAGGGGTCTGGTGATGGCTGGAGAGGTGACACTGCTGGGACATTATACAGTAATGGAGGGGTCTGGTGATGACTGGAGAGGTGACACTGCTGGGACATTATACAGTAATGGAGGGGTCTGGTGATGGCTGGAGAGGTGACACTGCTGGGACATTATACAGTAATGGAGGGGTCTGGTGATGACTGGAGAGGTGACACTGCTGGGACATTATACAGTAATGGAGGGGTCTGGTGATGACTGGAGAGGTGACACTGCTGGGACATTATACAGTAATGGAGGGGTCTGGTGATGACTGGAGAGGTGACCCTGCTGGGACATTATACAGTAATGGAGGGGTCTGGTGATGACTAGAGAGGTGACACTGCTGGGACATTATACAGTAATGGAGGGGTCTGGTGATGACTAGAGAGGTGACACTGCTGGGACATTATACAGTAATGGAGGGGTCTGGTGATGATTGGAGAGGTGACACTGCTGGGACATTATACAGTAATGGAGGGGTCTGGTGATGACTGGAGAGGTGACACTGCTGGGACATTATACAGTAATGGAGGGGTCTGGTGATGACTGGAGAGGTGACACTGCTGGGACATTATACAGTAATGGAGGGGTCTGGTGATGACTGGAGAGGTGACACTGCTGGGACATTATACAGTAATGGAGGGGTCTGGTGATGACTGGAGAGGTGACACTGCTGGGACATTATACAGTAATGGAGGGGTCTGGTGATGACTGGAGAGGTGACACTGCTGGGACATTATACAGTAATGGAGGGGTCTGGTGATGACTGGAGAGGTGACACTGCTGGGACATTATACAGTAATGGAGGGGTCTGGTGATGACTGGAGAGGTGACACTGCTGGGACATTATACAGTAATGGAGGGGTCTGGTGATGACTGGAGAGGTGACACTGCTGGGACATTATACAGTAATGGAGGGGTCTGGTGATGACTGGAGAGGTGACACTGCTGCGACATTATACAGTAATGGAGGGGTCTGGTGATGACTGGAGAGGTGACACTGCTGGGACATTATACAGTAATGGAGGGGTCTGGTGATGACTGGAGAGGTGACACTGCTGGGAATGCTGGGACATTATACAGTAATGGAGGGGTCTGGTGATGATTGGAGAGGTGACCCTGCTGGGACATTATACAGTAATGGAGGGGTCTGGTGATGACTGGAGAGGTGACACTGCTGGGAATGCTGGGACATTATACAGTAATGGAGGGGTCTGGTGATGACTGGAGAGGTGACACTGCTGGGACATTATACAGTAATGGAGGGGTCTGGTGATGACTGGAGAGGTGACACTGCTGGGACATTATACAGTAATGGAGGGGTCTGGTGATGACTGGAGAGGTAACCCTGCTGGGAATGCTGGGACATTATACAGTAATGGAGGGGTCTGGGGATGACTGGAGAGGTGACACTGCTGGGAATGCTGGGACATTATACAGTAATGGAGGGGTCTGGTGATGACTGGAGAGGTGACACTGCTGGGAATGCTGGGACATTATACAGTAATGGAGGGGTCTGGTGATGACTGGAGAGGTGACACTGCTGGGAATGCTGGGACATTATAAAGTAATGGAGGGGTCTGGTGATGACTGGAGAGGTGACACTGCTGGGACATTATATAGTAATGGAGGGGTCTGGTGATGACTGGAGAGGTGACACTGCTGGGAATGCTGGGACATTATGCAGTAATGGAGGGGTCTGGTGATGACTGGAGAGGTGACACTGCTGGGAATGCTGGGACATTATACAGTAACACCACTGGAGGGGTCGGGGTGATGACTGTATCATTGTGTGTCAGGTTCCTATAAGGTGTCAGGACGTGGCGGTCTATTTCTCCATGGAGGAGTGGGAGTATGTAGAAGGACACAAGGATCAGTACAAGGATCAGGTCATGATGGAGGATCAGCAGCCCCTCACATCACCAGGTAATAGACATGACTATATACACACGTCCTCTCATTATTTGTATGTAAAGAATTAATTCAGTCTCTGTATGTGTTCCATACAGTCAAATCCAGTAAGAAAACAGCACCAGAGAAGTGTCCCCGTCCTCTTGATGAGCAGAATATGGAGGACATTCCTTTAGGGAAAGGTCTGATCTATATTAATGCTACAGATATAAAGGAAAAAGAAGAAACAAATGTGAGCAGCGATGAGCAGTATAAGGAGAACATTCCTACAGAGAAAGATCTGATCTATATTAATGGTACATATATGAAGGAAGAAGAAGAGACAGATGAGAGCGGTGATGAGCAGTATAAGGAGGACATTCCTACAGACAATGATCTGATCTATAATAATACTACAGACATAAAGGATGAAGAAGAAGAGACAGATATGAGCGGTGATGAGCAGTATAAGGAGGATTTTCATACAGATAAACACCCAGGTGAGTAGTAACAACTTAATATAGATACACATTAATATAGAGTCACAGATTCTTCTGCTGAAGTAATTGTGTAGAATCCTTTAATCTCTGTGTCCTGTCTCTTTCCTGCTGTATATTCTTCTAATGTAAACTAATATGATACTACAGCTGGAACATGGACATATACCAATATAATAATAATATACCAATGTGTACCAGGCCGATGTCTTAAATGGGCACTGTCAGATACAATAACTTTTGATATATTATAAAGCATGCATAAACAATGGGGAAGATTTATCAAAACCTGTCCAGAGGAAATGTTGCTGAGTTGCCCATAGCAACCAATCAGATCGCTTCTTTTAGTTTAGAAAGGACCTGTGAAAAATGAAAGAGGCAATCTGATTGGTTGCTATGGGCAACTTAGCAATTTTCTACTGGACAGGTTTTGATAAATCTCCCCCAATATATTTTGCAATTGCTTTCATCAGAACATTTTCAGTATTTCATACTGAAAAAGCCATTAAAAAAAACTGTCCACTAGGGGTCCCCCTGCCTCCTGGGACACATACCAGTCCTGCAGTGTCCAGTGGTCATCGACATGTCATGGACACCATGAGTAATACACAGGGCTGCAGGCAGGTCCAGGGCCCTCTGTGAGTCAGAGCAGAGGGAAGGGGAGGAGTCATCACAGTGAGGAGAAGAGAGGGACACGCCCCCCGCCTCTGCGTGGACAGAAACCTCACCGAGCAATGATGGCAAGTAAATAAAGGTAATTCTGAGAGAAATATAGGTAAATATACATAGACACATAACAATGAGATGTACATGATCAGAATGAGGTACTGAGCAACATATAACAGTTTTGTTTGTTTTTTTGGTGGTGGTGGGGGGGGGGGGGGGTGTATCTGACAGGTACACTTTAATCATATCTTGTCCGTACTGACAAGTGAAAAGTATTGACCCAAATTTGGGTCTTAGGAAACATTAGACTCTTATCAAGTTACTGTGTGCTAACAGAATACACAACATGGAGACATATACCAGATAACACAATACACAACATGGAGACATATATACCAGATAACACAATACACAACATGGAGATATATACCAGATAACACAATACACAACATGGAGACATATATCAGATAACACAATACACAACATGGAGACATATATCAGATAACACAATACACAACATGGAGACATATATACCAGATAACACAATACACAACATGGAGATATATACCAGATAACACAATACACAACATGGATACATATATACCAGATAACACAATACACAACATGGATACATATATACCAGATAACACAATACACAACATGGATACATATATACCAGATAACACAATACAACATGGAGACATATACCAGATAACACAATACACAACATGGAGACATATACCAGATAACACAATACACAACATGGAGACATATACCAGATAACACAATACACAACATGGAGACATATACCAGATAACACAGTACACAACATGGAGACATATACCAGATAACACAATACACAACATGGAGATATATACCAGATAACACAATACACAACATGGAGACATTTACCAGATAACACAATACACAACATGGAGATATATACCAGATAACACAATACACAACATGGAGACATTTACCAGATAACACAATACACAACATGGAGACATATACCAGATAACACAATACACAACATGGAGACATATACCAGATAACACAGTACACAACATGGAGACATATACCAGATAACACAATACACAACATGGAGATATATACCAGATAACACAATACACAACATGGAGACATTTACCAGATAACACAATACACAACATGGAGACATTTACCAGATAACACAATACACAACATGGAGACATATATACCAGATAACAGAATACACAACATGGAGACATATACCAGATAACAGAATACACAACATGGAGACATATACCAGATAACACAATACACAACATGGAGACATATATCAGATAACACAATACACAACATGGAGACATATACCAGATAACACAATACACAACATGGAGACATATACCAGATAACACAATACACAACATGGAGATATATACCAGATAACACAGTACACAACATGGAGACATATCCCAGATAATACAATACACAACATGGAGACATATACCAGATAACACAATACACAACATGGAGACATATACCAGATAACACAATACACAACATGGAAACATATACCAGATAACACAATACACAACATGGAGACATAAACCAGATAACACAATACACAACATGGAGACATATATACCAGATAACACAATACACAACATGGAGACATATACCAGATAACACAATACACAACATGGAGACATATACCAGATAACACAATACACAACATGGAGACACCTCAGCTGTTATTAACGAGCAGCACCGCGTTTTCCTGGCTACCGTCTAATTAACCAGACTCTTCCCTGCTGGGTCCTGGCTATTTAATCTGCTTCAGTTCTGCAAGGCTCTACCCCTGTGTATTCTCTGATCTCCATGCATGCTCCTTTTGTTCCTTATTGTGATGACCTGTGTATGACCCTGGACTGTCCCACATCCACTCTTGTTCTTGATCCTGGTCCTGACTTCTGACTACACTTCTTTCCTTTCTTCTGACTTGGGCTTTTCCTTAGAACCTACTTTGGCTCCTGATCCCTTTCTGTGTATCCGACCAGGTCCCTGGATTCTTCTGTTTTTTATTTTTGTATTTTCCATTATTATAATAAAGGTGATTTGTTCTGCACTATCATCTCCATCTGGTTTTGTGGTTCCTGACATTACACGAGGGCAATGAATCCGGATGATGCAGACAATCCTCCAGCACCAAACATTTTCACTATAACGGATCTGTATTCTAGCAGCAGAAGTGTGCTGGGATAAGGAAGCACTGGTGGACACGTTCTCTTGTGGACTTTCCAATATTATACAAGATGAGATTGTGGTCAGAGATCTCAAGGAGCTTTTGTCTTTCACCGTCTTAATTGACAGTAGGTTCAGAACCACTTGTGGAGGCCTCCTGTCAGATCGTCACCTCAGTATTCATGCCCTCCCATGCCTCCCTCACCTCTCATGCCTCCCTCACCCTCCATGCCTCCTGGTTCTAAAACGTTTGAAGGGATCGAACCAATGCAACTCAGGACCACCCCCTTCCGGCAGTGGAGAGGGATTATAGTAGGAGGGAGGGTATGTGTCTTTATTGTGGCAAATTGGGCCCTTTGCTCGGATCATGCCAAACCTAGTCAGGAAACACTTGCACCTGAGATCCTGGCAGGGACAGATCTTGGGTGGGCAGAGCGGCGGGAATACAACGAAAATAAAAGAAGGTCATAACATATTTACAGCAAAACCTCGGCTGATATTAATGATAGCTCCTTATTTCCCTGGCTACCTGCAATCAACCAGCCCCTTCCCTGCTGGGTCCTGGCTATTTAAGTGCAACAGAGACCACGTAAGGGCAGAGGCAGTCTGATCTCAAAGCGCGTTTCTGTTGTTCCTGATTGTAATTACCATGTATGACTATGGTCTGGCTGACATCCACTCTGGTTGATTCTTTGCGTCAGCACAATTACTACTATACCCAATTTACATAGTGTTTTATTTTTTGTTTGTTTTTTAATGACTTACTCTGAACTACAGGATAGCATCATCACATATCATATTCTGAAATTTAACCCCTTCCCGCAAATGGACGTATATTTACATCCACTGCGGACCCCGCTGTATGAAGCTATCAGCAACCTGGCCCATGGCTAATGCCAGACATTATGGGGAGATTTATAAAAACCTGTATAGAGGAAGAGCAGTGCAGTTGCCCCTAGCAACCAATCAGATCGCTTCTTTCATTTTTTTTTTTTAAAGAGGCCTGTGAGAAATGAAAGAAGCAATCTGATTGGTTGCTAGGGGCAACTGCACCGCTCTTTGTCTGCACAGGTTTTCATAAATCTCCCTGTATGTCTGGTAATAACTCTTTAGAAGTTGATCGCTGCGTCTGAAATCGGTAAATCCTATTCCCGGCTAGCTCAGTGGGTTGATCACGGCTGCCTCGGCGGATCCACGGCATCCCAGTCAGCTGAGAGGATGGCAGGAGGTCTCTTACCTTCCTCCCTGCTGTCCGATTGGTGCTCCAACCTTGCAGTCAGCTATGCCAGGCTGAAGCAATGGAGCACCGATAACACTGATCATTGTTCTCCTATGGAGAAGCACTGATCAGTGTATGCAATCTAAAGATTACATGTTTTTTGTGAAGCGATCACTGGGAGCCGATCCATTATCATGTCAGCCAGAAGCCTTTGTCACTGCTGGGACTATGCTATTGATACAACCTGTCTATGGTCGGTAGAGATGAGTGAACTTACAGTAAATTCGATTTGTCACTAACTTCTTGGCGCGGCAGTTGATGACTTTTCCTGCATAAATTAGTTCAGCTTTCAGGTGCTCCCGTGGGCTGGAAAAGGTGGATACAGTCCTAGGAGACTCTTTCCTAGGATTGTATCCACCTTTTCCAGCCCACCGGAGCACCGGAAAGCTGAACTAATTTATGCAGGAAAAGTCAGCAACCGCCGAGCCGAGAAGTTCGTGACAAATCGAATTTACTGTAAGTTTGCTCATCTCTAATGGTCGGCTCTAATAGGTCAGTTCAGTACTTATGTGCTGCATTAATTTAATCGAATGACTACACCAATAATTTATTTATTTATTTTGTAAAATTTTAAAACTTTTTGTTATTGTTATAAAAAAGCAGTAAAGCATAAAGAAAACTATGCAAATTAGATATCGTTGTGATTGCATTGACCTGAAAAATAATTTTACCACACACTGAATGAAAGATGTCATAACAACGAAAGATCGGTCCCGCAAAAATAAAAAGCCCTCAAACGGCTCTTAGGAGAGGAGAAAAATGAAAACGCAAAAGCTTAAATTATCTGGGTTGTTAAGGGGTTAATACTCAAAAATAAAATCTGTGTTATTCTCTGCAGATTCTTGTACCAGGAGATCAGAGGAGAATCTTATATCTTCAGATTATAAAGCAGATGATGATATCACACAAGATACATATGAAGAACATTCCATTATCCCAGATACACCCTCAGCCCTTCACAACCAAGATCTGTCATCTCATCCTTATATACAGGTCCTGTCTTCTCAGTCATCACAGGATGTTCAGCAAAAGGAAGGTTACAGAAGGGGTGTTGGACATCAACGAGCTCATACAGGAAAGAAACCATATTCATGCTCAGAATGTGGGAAATGTTTTACTTTTAAATCACGTCTTGTTACACATCAAAGAACTCACACAGGAGAGAGGCAATTTTCATGTTCAGAATGTGGGAAATGTTTTACTTTTCAATCAAGTCTTGTTAATCATCAAAGAACTCATACAGGAGAGAAGCCATTTCCATGTTCAGAATGTGGAAAATGTTTTGCTCAGAAATCAGATCTTGTTAAACATCAAAGAATTCACACAGGGAAGAAGCCATTTTCATGTTCAAAATGTGGGAAATGTTTTACTCAGAAACAACATCTTGTTGGACATCAAATAACTCACACAGGAGAGAAGCCATTTTCATGTTCAAAATGTGGGAAATGTTTTACTTATAAATCAAGTCTTGTTAAACATCAAAGAACTCACACAGGGGAGAAGCCATTTTTATGCTCAGAATGTGGGAAATGTTTTACTAAGAAATCAATTCTTGTTCAACATGAAAGAACTCACACAGGAGAGAAGCTGTTCTCATGCTCAGAATGTGGGAAATGGTTTACTAATAAATCACATCTTGCTGTACATCAAAGAACTCACACAGGGGAGAAACCATTTTCATGTTCAGAATGTAGAAAGTGTTTTACTGACCAATCAAGTCTTGTTAAACATCAAAGAACTCACACCGGGGAGAAGCCATTTTCATGTTTAGAATGTGGTAAATGTTTTACTGACAAATCAAGTCTTGCTAAACATCAAAGAACTCACACAGGGGAGAAGCCATTCTCATGCTCAGAATGTGGGAAATGTTTTACCCAGAAATCAAGTCTTGTTAAACATCAAAGAACTCACACAGGGGAGAAGCCAATTCAGAGCAGTAAATGATGCAGATAACACATCTATATATTCACCATGTACATAGGATATCTGACATTTATACATATATCATATACTGCATCTCCAAACTTGTTCCCAATTGTTAATAAAAGTTTTCTTTCTTATATGATTTATTATTCTTATATCCATCTCCGCACACTGGACTTATAATAAATGTAATATTGTCCCTGAGGTTGTATATAGGGAATGTAACGCGTCAGTGTTGTCCCCGCCCCCTTCTCATTATGATTATAGAGACTTTAATTCAAGGCATCAGACAGGATCCGCGCGTCTCCCTTGAAGATCGTCTCTTCTGAACATAAGACGCTGCAGATACTTTTATTTATCACAAACCCTAGACCAGCGTTTCCCGTCTTGACGTCTATTTTCGGTCTCAGATCTTAAAATCCATTTTTCTATATCAGAATGTCAGGCCCAAGGCCTGATTATGGAAACATACATGTGTTTTATAATTGTATCTGTGTATAGTGTATAAACTAAGACCTGGGGGTGAGGGTCATTCACACTATGTTTGTTTGTGTATTGCAGTCAATTGGGGTCTGTCTGCTGTGTCTTCTTTTGAAGTAAAAGGCCCTTTGAAGCAGCAGGATGTAAGGGGTCTCTGGTCCCATATATGAGATAAGAGATGCCCGATGGATAAGACACTTGCATCACATGTGGAAGTTCGGCAAGCTGCTCAGCCGATGTCCCCATATTGTGTCACATCCATGTATCAGGTGATTAATCAAAATACGGTAACATAATACATATATAATCTCTGTTCTTGACAAGAATATTAACCTTACAAACATATGTACGAAAGAAGAAGATCACATAGCTTAATAAATATATGATAAATCATTGCGGAAATTCAGACCTGTTGGAGAACGAGTCTCCAAATATAAGATCCAAAAAGCTTCTCACAAGAATACTTGTTACTCCGGTCTCTGCCTCTAGGTGGAGGACGCACCCTTTCTATCCCGGAAATACTAAGGCTGGATGTATCACCTGCATGGACTTCTATAGAGTGCCTGATAAGTCCCCAAAGAGACCTATGTACTGTCTAGACCTATATATGGGGCATATTTACATGTTCTAAGAACCTAACTCTGAGCTTCCTGGATGAACATCCCACGTATTGTATATTACACATTTGGCTCGTGGCCAAGTACACAACATGTGAGGATTGACAGTAATGAAACTTTTTATCTTATATTCTGCCCGTTTTGCTGGATCATAAAGATGTCTTATTCAGCATATATTTACACAGACCGCACCTCGTCCACATTTATAATTGTCCTTACATGTGCGCCAATTATTCTGGTCACTGTTTGTAAAATAATTGCTGGGTGACAACTTATTTTGTAAAGACTTTGCTTTTCGTGGTCTAATTCTTACACCTTGTTGTAATATTTTAGATACCGTCTCATCACCTTTTAGTACTGGTAAATGTTCCAGAATTATTTGTCATATGTGACTGAACTGTAGAGAATACGGTGTTGTTGGAATATTATTCGTTTCAGAAAAGGTGATACATCCAGCCTTAGTATCTCAGGATAGAAGGGGTGTGTCCTCCACCTAGAGGCGGAGACTGGAGTAAATAAGTATTTGCTGTAGCCCGTTTCCCCTGGGGCGGAGCATGTGACGGGTGCCCACTGTCTCCGTTTTTATTATTTTTTTGCCGTGGCAGTGGAGCCTCTGGCGCTGCTCATCCGGCGGGATATGTACTATTCGGGAATGTCTATAGGGGGTGATTAGGAACATATAGGTCTTTATGCAGGTGATATGGTGTTGTTTATGTCTCGCCCAGAAGAGATGCTCCCTTATGCTATTCAGTTACTTGATAGATTTGGTACGTTTTCTGGCCTTCTGCCCTGTATTCTGCCTTTACTGCCCTATATTCGAGAAAAGTTTCGCCTCATCGATCAATCATCAATCGCGGTGATGCCTGGCATTAACCCATTAGATGCCGCAATCAAAGTTGTAAACAAAAAGAAAAGTAAATAAACAAACATATGTGATATCGCCGCGTGGATAAATGTCAAACTAGAAAAATATGAGGTTAATTAAACTGCACGGTCAATGGTGTGTACGTAAAAAATACCAAAGTCCAAAATTGTGTATTTTTGGTCATTTTGTATACCCTAAAACAATTTATAAAAAGTGATCAAAAAGTCCCATAAAAAATCTTGGTACCGATAGAAACTACAGACCAGGGTGCAAATACTGAGCTCTCATACATCCCCGTATACAGAAAATTAAAAAAGTTATGGGGGTCAGAATATGACAATTTTAAACATACTAATTTTGGTGCATTTAGTTATAATTTTTTTAAGAAGTAAAATAAAATAAAACCTATATAAATTGTGTATTTTTGTGACTGTATGGACCTACAAAATAAACATAAGGTGTCATTTTTACAGAACAGTGCACTGCGTAGAAAGGGAAGCTGCTAAAAATTACAAAATGGCATATTTTTTTTCAATTTTGTCCCACAAATAATTTTTTTTAGGTTTCACCACAGATTTTGTGGTGAAATGATTGATGTCATTACAAAGTAAAATTGCTAACGCATAAAACAAGCCTTATATAGGTCTGTAGGTGGAAAACTGAAAGCGTTATGATTTTTAGAAGGAGAGGAAAAAACAAAAGTGCAAAAATGGAAAAAAAAAAAAGTCCTGAAGGGGTTAAACATCTTTGTCAGTAAGATCCTATCCTCTTGCTGCTCAGCATCTGCCCCTGTCTGGGCTTTTACTTCCCACCTCGGTTGGCAGCATCGGCGCCTCCATCATCTCCTTAGACGAGAATAAAAGGTGCGCTCCTGGTGTAGTAACGTTCCGGTAAACCCTGGCAGGTAGGTGGTAGAAGGCATACCGGAAGATGTTGTGCTGAGGACACAACACCAGCACTGGCACGTAGACTCCTAATTGGAATCCAAGATGGCCGTCAGCAGCCGTGGCATCCTCTCCAGGTCTGGCAGGATCCTCGGTGGGATGAATGTACTTGAAGAGGATCACACACGATCCACAGTGGTAAAATGGAGGATACCCGCTGGTGCTAGTACTGAGACTAGTTATGGAAGAAGAATCTGACCATAGATCCTAATAACAGAACGGTGTCGTTTATTCCATACAAGCAACATTAAAGGAGTACTCCACTGCCGCAGCGTTCAGAGCATTTTGTTCCGAACGCTGGGTGCGGGGGTCGTGACATCACACCACGCCCCCTCAATGCAAGTCTATGGGAGGGGGCGTGATGGCCATCACGCCCCCTCCCATAGACTTGCATTGAGGGGGCGTGACATCACAACCCCTACAGCCCGCACTCAGCGTTCTAAACGAATGACAGGTGCTGCACAGAGATCACGGGGGTCCCAGCTGCGGGATCAGACATCTTATTCTCCTATCCTTTCGATAAAGGATAAGATGTCTAGAGGCAGAGTACCCCTTTAAGTTTCTAACCCGAACCGGCTTCTTCATCAGGCAAATAGATATGAGTACTCACAGTTACATCCTGATTATAAGCGGTGAACGAATCCCTACCGGGTCACGAGTCACCTGACCGGAGGTGAAATTACCTTAAAAATCTATAGAATTGATATCCTCATAAAAATATAAACAATATATATCAAAAACCTTTCCATTATGTCAGAAGGATTTACAAGATATGAAAAATAGCCAAAAAATGGAGACGGATGCCTCTGGAAACAGCTGGAGGCACCCCACGTTCATATACAAAGGGTAATGCGGACTTAAAACTATAATCTAGACATAATGGAGGAACACGCCGGTCTTACATCCAAATGGAGAAGGTAAGTTTTATGGCCTCGCATGGTGGACGATCAATACCATTGAAGGCATGAATGCTTTCACAATATAGCGTGATGTTGACCGCCTTGTTTATAAAGTTACAAAAATATACAAAAAAATATTTTAAAAGTATATACAAAAATGAATAGTATACAGTGGTCCCTCAAGTTACAATATTAATTGGTTCCAGGATGACCATTGTATGTTGAAATCATTGTATGTTGAGACCATAATTCTATGGAAACCTGGTAATTGGTTCTGAAGCCACCAAAATGTCATCCAAAAATAGGAAAAAGTGATGATTAAGGAAAATTTGTAGATAACTAATGTAGATAAAGCAAATCCTTCCATATAAAAGTAATAGAGATCTGCTGGGAGCTGTAAATCACTGTCTATGTAGAGGACAGGAGCTTCTTCAGGGTCCTGTACAGTACACACAGTGTCCTAAAAAAGTAACATGGAGCCGCCCCCACCTGGTGTCCAAAGGAGCAGCTAACCCTGGCACAGGTAAAGAGTACAGAACATGTAATACCTCACTGTATTGTAGGGGGCGCTACCAGACACCAGTCAGTGCATACACTTGAGTAATACAGGGGTTTTACCAGTGATTGTCCATTCTGATTGGTCAGATCTTCCAGTTATCCAGATCTGGACTGTCTGTACATTGTGTATGTTGAGTCTGGTTTCAAGTTACTATGGTCCAGAAAAGACCATTGTATGTTGAAACTATTGTATGTTGAGACCACTGTAAGTTGAGGGATCACTGTATTTATAAACAGGTAAAGTGTATAGGCAGCTTCCTGCAGGTAAGTCCCCTCCACAGCACGGCAGGTGTATGGCGGCATCAAAGTCCATATGAGAAGGAAAAATAACCAGCGTGGACAATGCAGAGTCCTGTTTATTGGAGAAAAGTTACAAGACACAAGAAGGTGAACACCATGATGCGTTTCAGGCATCGCTGAAACGTTTACACTTAATTGCTGCTGCCTTGCACGCCCTGCTTACGTAAGCAGGGCGTGCAAGACATCAGCAATTGAGCAGCTTGGCCCCACCCCTCTGACACTTGGCTGAGAAGTAAAAAAGCAAGTTTATAAGTCTGGCAATCACCATCAGCTCCAGAAAAGCAGCGCAATATCAAGCTTCCAACTTCCTCCTTGTCTTTGATTTCTAACTTAGATCCTGACTGCGATGTCCATCTTACCTTATTATCCTAATCACTATATATGGCTTTAGGAGTCTCGCTGCTCGGAGCTCCTGGTCGTGTAGTATATAATGCTCGGCCTAGATGTAAATGACCTGTGGTATAGTCAGAGGCATTAATCCCACTTCTATTGTTATCTGATATACAAACTAATAGAAATGCAGCTCTAAAGAATAGGGTGCCCGAAATAATTAGCTGCATAACCATGGCCGTGAAGAAGTAGGGGACCTGGGTTGTTTTAAAGGGGAACATTAAGTTCTGAACTCTGGGTGCCTACTGTGGGGATCATGATGTCACGGCCACTCCCCTCTTGATGTCACGCCCGTGCCCCCTCAATACAAGTCTATGGGAGGGGGCGTGGCATGACATCAGGAGAATTCTCGTTGGCATGCAATTGCATTTTTAACGAATAGGCGCGATAAAGATCAGTTAATACTTCTTTTTCTAGCTGTTTAATAACAATACTTTGTGAGTACATATCTGCTTTCATTTTATATATGCTGTAATTTGTATGTGAATTAATCATACCGCCTGTTTTGCGGTCTTTTTAGTGTATAAATATGAATCTGTGATAGACTGACCAATCACTGGGCCGGATGAAGAGGGGGTCCCACCCATTGAAACGCGTAGTCCAAACGCTCTTGTCAAATAAATTTTAATTAGTTTTTTTATTACCTGATGGTCTGACTCTATTCCTCCTGATTTTATCCCTCTTCTGGGGATTACGGGCGAAGCGCTGATTGGAGCATTGTTTCAGTCCACTGATGTGGATTCCACCTCCATGACATCACGAGGGGCGTGGCCGTGACATCACAACCTCCGCCGCCACACCCAGCTTTGGGAAATAAATGTTCTGAATGCTGGGGCAGTGGAGTACCCCTTTAATCTGTTCTACATCCATACAGACAGACAGCCTCCGGTATCAAGTAAGATGTAAGCGGTGATTGGCGGTCCTGGCTTTTGGACCTTCTTCCTGATTGGTTGAGGAATATCTTCTCCTGGTTGAAGGGACTCATAGCTATAGTGATGGGACTGATTGTATTTATACTCGTAGGTTACTGTACTATAATAAATCTGCTGCTGGGGGCTCCGCAGAGATACTAAATCAACAAGCTATCGATTAAATAAGCCGAACATCAGAAACAATGAACATTACTATGAATGGACGGCACCAGATGAGGAGATCCCAAATTCAAAACTTATTTTCCCTAAGAGAAGGACATTGTCATCACTAACTTGGGGAATAGTGGTTTTCCTGCTCACCGGTTCAGTTTGTTAGAAGTTATACTGTGGGAATTTACCTAAAGTGAGAACATTAAAGGGACACTCCGCTGCTAGACTTCTTATCCCCTATCCAAAGGATAGGAGATAAGATGTCTGATCATGGGGGTCCAGCTGCTGGGGCTCTCTGCAATCTCCCACAGCACCGGGTGTTCTAAACAAACTCTGGGTTTCTGCAGAAGTGGTCATGATGTCACGCCACGCCCCCTCCATTCATGTATATGGGAGGGGGCATGTCAGTTGACATGCCCCCTCCCATAGACATGAATGGAAGTGGCGTCGCGTGATGTCACGAGGGACATAGCCGTGATGTCACGATCATGACCTCTGACAAAATGTTCATAATGCTGGAGCACCGGAGTACCCCTTTAATGGGGAACTGGGAGGAGCATGACCTATGGATGGAAATGTGAGAGAATATGTGTTATCCAGTTATGTTGTTCCAGGCACCACGAGCGTTAAATGACCAATTGACGTCTAACAAGTCCTTTCCTTGAACGGAGAGCGCACAGCTGGCTTCAGCCCCTCAGAGAGCTGGGAACCAACCATAGAGTCACCTGGTTAATTCTTCTCCGCACTTCATCCGAATACAACTTGTTCTTCCCTCTATAACCTAAGGAAGGACCCTGTGTAGAGTAGGAGACCCCACTAATCTAACACCTATAGGATCAGAATGTCCTAGAAGCCTTTATTGCATTTATCATTGTAAGTGAAGAATTTTTCTGCACCTTTTTTTGTGTGCTGTAATGTGTAGGAGCACCACATTTATTAAATGGTTGTAGAACATTTCATACAGTTTGTGCAGGTCACATTTTCTGAAATTTCTCTCTTCACATATACCAAAAAGCTAAGCTAAGTCTGGGCTGGTGTCGTTTTAGAGACTTTTCAGTGGTTTTACACCTTTTCACAAAAAGGTGCAGTTCATAAAACCCGTCCATATCATGTGTATTGCCAAAATCAGTGGATTGCAACTCAAAATCAGCAGAAATGTGTAAACCAAAAGGTGCAAAAAAGGTGCAAATATACCCTGCTTGCGCCTTTTTGGCACCTTTTCTAGACACAAAAAACAGTCTAAAGACAATGATAAATGTCGGCCATCATCATCTGACCCCTATAAAACTTTTTTATTTTTCCGCTTACGGGCAGTTTGATGGCTCATTTTTTGCGGTTTGATCTGAAGTTTTTATCGGTACCATTTTTGTTGTGATGGGACTTTTTGATCACTTTTTATACATTTTAGGGTACACAAAATGACCAAAAATTCACAATTTTGGACTTTGGAATTTTTTTACGTATACGCCATTGACTGTGCGATTTAATTAAACAGGTACTCCACACCCCTAGACATCTCATCCCCTATCCAAAGGATAGGGGATAAGATGTCAGATCGCAGGGGTCTTGCTGCTGGGGACCCCTGGAATCTCGGCTGCAGCACCCATCTGTATGGCTTCCAGCAACGCTGGAGGCTTCGGATCCCGACCACATTGGCAAAAGAGTGTGATCAAAGAAAAATAGTTATATCAGCTCACCCATAAATCCACATAGACAGGTGACGTTCCTCACAGTACATCTCAGGTTTGAAGCTCCGGTCTGTGCACTGAAGGCGCGTCTCCAGGTGAGATCATCAGAAAAAGGGAAGGTGAAAAAGTCCGGCTCCCATATGAGTAAAGAATTGTAGTACTTTATTGATCCATGATTAAAATCCAAAACACAAAAATGGGTTAAAAGTACATATGCACAGAAGGAAACACCTCCGACGCGTTTCGACTTAACAAGTCTTAGTCATGGTGATAACTATTATGAACACCACTCAGAGGGGAGGTGACTGTTCAGGTGAGAACATACTTTGAAAATCAGAAAAGATATACTCTAACTAAATAAAGAGAAAAAATAAATGTGCAAAATATATATATAAATATCAATATACAAACTATATAGATTATACTCAATATATAGCTAAGATCATGTCTATAATTTAGACCAGCTGGGAAGCGTGTATCAAGATATAAAATCCAAAACGCTTCCCATCTGAATAGTGTTCTATTCCAGTCACCCCCTCTCCGGGGTGGACGCACCCTTTCCAAACCAGTAAGCTATATTTCAGGGATAATACCTGCATGCTTTTCAAGAAGATGTTTAGAGAACCCTGACATAGATCGATTACCAACTCTTTGGATATCAGGTACATTAAAACATATGGCATAAAAAGTTTCATTAATTGCCAGACTCACCACGTAATATACAGCTTGGTGTGCAAAACATGCAGTTTACAGTACATTGGATGTACTAGTCGTAAATTAAAAATCTGTATCCAAAAACATCTTAATGTACCTGATATCCAAAGAGTTGGTAATCGATCTATGTCAGGGTTCTCTAAACATCTTCTTGAAAAGCATGCAGGTATTATCCCTGAAATTGAGCTTACTGGTTTGGAAAGGGTGCGTCCACCCCAGAGAGGGGGTGACTGGAATAGAACACTATTCAGATGGGAAGCGTTTTGGATTTTATGCCTTGATACACGCTTCCCAGCTGGTCTAAATTATAGACATGATCTTAGCTATATATATTGAGTATAATCTATATAGTTTGTATATTGATATTTATTTATATATATATTTTGCACATTTATTTTTTCTCTTTATTTAGTTAGAGTATATCTCTTCTGATTTGCAAAGTATGTTCTCACCTGAACAGTCACCTCCCCTCTGAGTGGTGCTGGGCGTGCCCTGGCTTTCTCCAGAGAACAGGTCATTTGTTATTCAGGTATAAAAGGTGCAACATGTATCATAATAGTTATCTCCATGACTAAGACTTGTTAAGTCGAAACGCGTCGGAGGTGTTTCCTTCTGTGCATATGTACTTTTAACCCATTTTTGTGTTTTGGATTTTAATCATGTAAAGTACTACTATTTTTTACTCATATGGGAGCCGGACTATTTTACCTTCCCTTTTTCGGAAGAGTGTGATGTCACGACTCCGCCCCGTGTGACATCACGCCCCGCCCCCTCAATGCAAGTCTATGGGAGGTCCGTCGCGCTCTTCCGCCATTGTGGTCGGGATCCGAAGCCTCCAGAATTGCCGGAAGCCGTACAGGTGGGTGCTGCAGCCGAGATCCCGGGGGTCCCCAGCGGCAGGACCCCCGCGATCTGACATCTTATCCCCTATCCTTTGGATAGGGGATAAGATGTCTAGGGGTGCGGATTCCCCCTTTAACATTATATTTTTATAGCTCGGACATATACGCTCACGGTGATATCACATATTTTTATTTATGTTAAAAAAAATATTTTAATGGGAAAAGGGGGGCTATTCAAACTTTTATTAGGGAAGGGGTTAAATCACATTTATACATTTTTTTTTTTTTTACACCATTTTTTAGTCCCCATAGGGAACTATTATATGTAATCTTATGATTGTATACACTGTTCTGTGCCATAGCATAGCATCAATTAGTGTTATCGGCTGCTCCAGCCTAGATCTTAAGCATGAAGCAGCAGATCGCCAATCGGACGGAGAAGGAGGCAGGTGAGGACCCTCCCTGTCCATACAGCTGTTCGGGACGCAGCAATTTCACCGTAGCGGTCCCAAACAACCCGACTGAGCTGCCAGGAATGGTTTAGTTAAGATTTAGATGCCGCAATCAACTTAGGCGTTGATGTCCGGCATTAGCCACGGGTCCTGGCAGCTGATAGCCGCTGGGACCACCCGGCTATGATGCGGGGTCAGCCTGTGACCCCGCGTTACAGCCCGGGAACAGGACCAGGGGGTACAGGTACTTGGTCCTTAAGGTGTTAATGAAAAGGTTCTAAAAGTAATCTAAGGAAAACAAGTCTCCAAGGAATTTCTCAAGGAATTTTGCCATGAAACAGGTTCGACAAATTTTAAACAACTGGGAACTTTTTGTGAGCCGTTGCGAAATGGTTGGAGGGGGTCGTAGATCTCTAGTATATTGGAATAAGCCGTCTAGCCACCAATAGTAGGTGTGTGATTCAGCAAGTCGAAAAAGAACCATTTCTAGAGTAAAATTAATCTGAACCAAGAAAATACTGTATATACTAGAGTATAAGCCAAGGCCCCTAATTTCACCACAAAAACCTGGGGGGGAAACCTATTGACTCGAGTATAAGCCTATCATCACCCACTGCAACAAACACCCATCCCCCCCTGTCATCATCCATCCATTTGTAGCTCTTGGCGGCAGCTGATGTTTTCCTGTTGCCTAGCAGCTGGTAAAGGGAAAAGTCCGTCATGTCAGGGGCGTCTGCTGTGCACGGCCATCCATGGCAAAGTCCCTACCCCAGCGTCTCTAGTCCGGGGCCGGGTCAGAGAAGAGGGCCTCCCGATGAAGTTGGATGGCCTGGACTGGCTCACCCTTCCCACCAGTATGTGGACAGTCTCTGTAGGTCCCTATCCTGGATGAGTCCGGGGCCGGCCTGTTGCGGAGAAGGGGCCCTCCTGGTGAAGATGGCTGGCCCGGCCCACCCCTCCACCTGTATTCCTGAACTGATTTAACTACTAATTTTTTTTTATGCAACTTTAAACTGAAGGGGACAAAAAAATGTGCTGAAAAACTCTGCTTATACTCGAGTATATACAGTAAATCGAAATAACTTTGTGCCAGAAAGATTATATTTTCAATCAAGACCCCTGTATATGTAAAAGAGTCCACGACTCACTCCCACACCTCCAACATTGAGAAGATTCTGGAATCCCATGTGATAAGAGGAGAGGAGGAGTCCCATACCCCCGACAATATAACTTATATGAACTCTCCTGTATACGAATACAAGGGGAGGAGCCACATGAGCGCTAGAGATAAATCCGCACTGTTCTTCAGAGAGTTGGATATTCAGCTCCTCTTCTCATATAAGATGCATTTTGGTTACTATTAGGAGCAGAAGAAATCAGATAAGAATAAAGCTTAGATATTATTATTATTTAGGGAATAAATACAATCTCTCTAACCAATTTCAGGGACGTATGTTAGTATAATGCTTAAAACATTGGAGAGTAAAGATAAATTTACTTATAAAACCCCAGAAAGCCTGAGATTCCTCTATGGCCAAAGTCTTAGTAGAAGAATATAAATCTCGTAACGTAAAAGAATGTAAACGTTCCCACAAAGGGGAAGAGGGAAAATGTGTTTAGTAATAACCATAGGGAGTAAAGAAAGTGGGGTTAGGGGAGAAGGGAAATCAGAATCAGTCGTAGAGCAGTCTCGTAATACCGACAAAGTTATATATAAAAGAGGAAAGAACTAGAGAGGCCAAGGAGGAGTGCGGGGGCCACAAAATGGGCCCTATAGAAGGAGGGACTGAGGAGAATTCCATATCCACATGAGGAGGAATATAAAGGGGAGGATGAGAAAAAGAAGAGCGAACGAGCTCTAATAATCCAGACGAAGGAAAAGCTTTATAATAAGTGTGTAAATCCGGAAACACAAAACCGCCGTCTAATGTCTTCAGGGTGAGCGTCTATACGGGACACGTGGTCTCTTCTGAATCATAACAAAATTACTAAATAACCATCGGATAGAAGAAAAATAACAATTCCGTACTATGATAGGGACGGACTGTAAAAATATAAAATATTATTGGTAAATATAAGATTTAAGAACCTTTTCCCTTCCAATCCACGACATATATGGGAATTTACGAGCGTGTAACTGGGTCTTCAATCCGTGTAATAATGGCGCAAAGTGTGAAGTAAAGAGATCTTGTACCAGATGTGATCAGATCTCTAGGGATTTTATACCCCGGGGAGGACAAAGAAAAGGAAAAGAATTACACCGATGTTTACTGAACCCGGGGGACGCTGAGATATCGACGACTTCTCATATAGAAAAATGGATTTTATGATCTGAGACCGAAAATAGACGTCAAGACGGGAAACGCTGGTCTAGGGTTTGTGATAAATAAAAGTATCTGCAGCGTCTTATGTTCAGAAGAGACGATCTCCAAGGGAGACGCGCGGATCCTGTCTGATGCCTTGAATTAAAGTCTCTATAATCATAATGAGAAGGGGGCGGGGACAACACTGACGCGTTACATTCCCTACATACAACGTCAGGGACAATATTACATTTATTATAAGTCCAGTGTGCGGAGATGAATATAAGAATAATAAATAATATAAGAAAGAAAACTTTTATTAACAATTGGTAACAAGTTTGGAGATGCAGTATATGATATATGTATAAATGTCAGATATCCTATGTACATGGTTAAT
The DNA here is from genome assembly GCF_029499605.1 of Hyla sarda. NCBI lineage: Eukaryota > Metazoa > Chordata > Amphibia > Anura > Hylidae > Hyla > Hyla sarda. Next base: position 811,659 of record NW_026607593.1, read on the forward strand.
ATATAGATGTGTTATCTGCATCATTTACTGCTCTGAATTGGCTTCTCTCATGTATGAGTTATTTTATGTTTAACAAGACTTGATTTCTGAGTAAAACATTTCCCACATTCTGCACATGGAAATGGCTTCTCCCCTGTGTGAGTTCGTTTATGTTCACCAAGAATTGATTTCTTAGCAAAACATTTTCCACACTCTGCACATGAGAATGGCTTCTCCCCTGTGTGAGTTCTTTGATGGTAAACAAGATTTGCTTTCTCAGTATAACATTTCCCACATTCTGAACATGAAAATGGCTTCTCTCCTGTGTGAGTTATTTGATGTTTATAAAGATTTGGTTTGAGAGTAAAACATTTCCCACATTCTGCACATGAAAATGGCTTCTCTCCTGTGTGAGTTATTTGATGTCTAACAAGATGTGATTTAAAAGTAAAACATTTCCCACATTCTGAACATGAAAACGGCTTCTCTTCTGTGTGAGTTTTTTGATGTTTAACAAGAACTGATTTAGAAGTAAAACATTTCCCACATTCTGAGCATAAAAATGGCTTTTCTCCTGTGTGAGTTCTTTGATGTACAACAAACTCTGATTTAGAAATATAACATTTCCAACATTCTGAGCATGAATATAGTTTAAATACTGAATGAGCTTGTTGATGTCCAACACACCTTCTGTGACCTTTATTTTGCTGAACATCCTGTGATGAATGAGAAGACAGGACCTGTATATAAGGATGAGATGACAGATCTTGGCTGTGAAGGGCTGAGGGTGTATCTGGGATAATGGAATGTTCTTCATATGTATCTTGTGTGATATCATCATCTGCTTTATAATCTGAAGATATAAGATTCTCCTCTGATCTCCTGCTACAAGAATCTGCAGAGAATAACACAGATTTTATTATCAGTATTAACCCCTTAACAACACAGGAAATGTAAACTTTTGTGTCTTAATTTTTTCCTCCTCTCCCATAACGCTTTTATTTTTCCATCTACACTGCATTTGAGAGCTTGTTTTTTGTGGGACTGATCTTACATTGTATTAACTGTGCATTAAAATATAAGTCAGGTCCATATGATCACAGCGATATCTAATTTGCATAGTTTTTGTTACACTTTACTACTTTTTAAAAACAATTACGACAAAAATAGCTTTTACATTTTTACAACAAAAAAGTAGAAATATTATTGGGGGGGGTCATTTACATTTTTAAAAGCATCTTTTGAAATTATTATTATTATTATTTTTTTTTTTACACATTTTGGTCCCTCTATAGGACTTGTATGAGCAGTCATTGGATTGCTCATACAGATCAGTACAGTATTTACTGCATTGATCCATTAGAGCCGACCATAGACAGGCTGTATCAATAGCAGAGTCCCGGCAGTGACAGAGTCCTAGCAATCATGTTATGTGCCGTAAAATTGACTTGTTCTCCTCATAGATCAGGTTGGTACGATCGATATGTATAAGGCTGGGTCCACACTACGTTTTGTCCCATACGGGAGCGCATACGGCAGGGGGAGCTAAAAGCTCGCGCTCCCGTATGTGACCGTATGCGCTCCCGTATGCCATTCATTTCAATGAGCCGACCGGAGTGAAACGTTCGGTCCGGTCGGCTCATTTTTGCGCCGTATGCGCTTTTACAACCGGACCTAAAACCGTGGTTGACCACAGTTTTAGGTCCGGTTGTAAAAGCGCATACGGCGCAAAAATGAGCCGACCGGACCGAACGTTTCACTCCGGTCGGCTCATTGAAATGAATGACATACGGGAGCGCATACGGTCACATACGGGAGCGCGAGCTTTTAGCTCCCCCCTGCCGTATGCGCTCCCGTATGGGAGAAAACGTAGTGTGGACCCAACCTAACATGGCGTTATCTTTTACTCCATTTTTTTTTTAAACTTATTTTAGTAAAAAGTGAGTAAAGAGACGTACAGTGTAAGTACAGACCATGGAAGTCTATGACAAAATCCCATTCAGCACAGCATGATGTATACAGAGTGAGGACAGCTGCATAACACAGTCACTGACTACAGACACAATACAACCTAAACCGGGAACTAGAGCCTGCGCAGAACTGGTTGTTCAATCCCACTCCCGCCCGCTCCCGATGATTTTTTTGTCCAATCCTGCCCGAACACGTAGGGTGTTTGCTCCACTCCTGCCCGCTCCCTCTAAAATGTTTGTCCAATCCCGCCCGCTAACATAGTAATGTACAGACACTAGGGTGCAATGCTCTGCACATACTCCCCATTTTGTAACTTTTGGGGGCTTCCATTTCTATGCAGTGCACTTTTCAGTAAAATATCTTTATTCTGTAGGTCCATATGGTTATAATGATACCCAATTTATATAGGTTTGATATATGGGAAAGGATGGGGGGATTTAAGCTTTTATTAGGGAAGGGGTTAAAGGGAAAGGGTTAATTTTTTTTACACTTTTAACTTTTTGTTATAGCTCCCATAGGGTATGTGCAGACTGCAGAGCATTGTACTCTAGGGTCTGTAGAAGATACTAGGGTGCAACGCTCTGCAGTGCATTAACCCCATGTGCGTAGCAGTGCAGAGGCCCTGACTGGGAGGATCACCAAGATGCAGTCACTTACACACCCAGCGGGGGCAGCAGCACGAGCACAGCGCACTTTATGTCTCTGTGTGTGAACATTGGTGGCGGCTCTGACCTGCCGGGCTGACAGGAAAGAAACAGAGGTCACACTGTACCGCTTATATAATATATATTACAGCTGTCTCATAATCTGGACCAAGTGAGGGCCTCAGACAATAGGCAGAGCGACCAAACAGAGGTCACACTGTACCGCTTATATACTATATATTACAGCTGTCTCATAATCTGGACCAAGTGAGGGCCTCAGACAATAGGCCGAGCGACCAAACAGAGGTCACACTGTACCGCTTATATACTATATATTACAGCTGTCTCATAATCTGGACCAAGTGAGAATATTTTATATAAGCGGTACAGTGTGACCTCTGATTCTTTCAGGTTTTATGTCTATGTTTGAGTTTTTCCGCTATAAAATAGGATCTTGTTAGACTCTATGTAGCCATGAGGGACATATATGTAAATCGGTGTCAGTTTGGATTCTCTTTGTATTGTTGACAGGAAAAGATGGAGAGAGTACAGTACACGATCCTCCAGGGTAGGATGAGCTCAGCGGGCGGGGGCAGGGGGAGGAGACTACTGGGAGGGGGAGGAGACTACTGGGAGGGGGAGGAGACTACCGGGAGCAGCACTCTGAGTGTGGGACAGTCAGCCACTGTCTCATTTCGAGCTATATGGAGGATGATGCAGGATTTGTGGGACCCACAGGCACAGTGCCTGACTGCCCATACGCAACAGCCTCCTGACCGTCTGCATATTTTGGGTTGGGTCCCGCGGGATCCCAATCCCAGTGCATCCCTCTACCGGGAACTTTAACCTGTTAAGGACCCAGGGCGTACTTGTATGTCCTGAGTCCGCTCCTGTTCTATAACGGGGGGCCACATTGCGGCATTGATCGCGGTGCCGCGCGCTATTAACCCTTTAGATGCGGCGTCCAAAGTTGAACGCCGCGTCTAAAATGAAAGTGAAACCATGCCGGTTAGCTCAGGGAGCTGTTCGGGATCGCTGCAGCGAAATCGCGGCATCCCGAACAGCTTACATGACAGCTTACATGACCATTTTTGTTTTGATAGGTTAAGTCAATAAGCAACCGGGTTAACCTGTCAAAGTACACAGTAGGGCCCAATATACTGGGGATTAATATTTTTTTTGGTAGAAGTGCGGGGAATCAAGTTTCAGGTGGACAACCATACCCTCTCCCCGACCTTCAAGGAGGGTGTCACTAATTGCCTTACAGTCGGTCTGGAGCTTCTGCTACTTGGACCTCTAGAGTGATCCTTGAATTTTTGTATATGTGCTGGCGAAGCGACTTCAATAAGATTCTGCTGCACTGTGCACACGATGGAATTTACAGATTAGACTTGTCCAGATAGACTTGTGTATTCTTTCTGCAGATTCCACTCGGAAATATATTACCGTCTATAAGATGCCGCATTTCCAATCGGTCCTATTGGCCATTGGATCATTTTCAGCTGCGGCCGCACATTCAGCACCTGCACCGCCCCCCCATCCTTCTACTATGCCCGTTCCGTGATGCCGCTGACCCCAGCAAACACCCCCCCAGGGCTACGGTTAGACCCGCTCCTACCTCCTCCACCACAGCGCCGGCAGCCCATGCAAGAGGATGTCAGGGACGTCCGTCGCCGGAGAGAAGCACTGTGCAGGGCGGGTGAGTGTGTCTGTGTATGTATGTATGTGTGTATGTATGTATGTCTGTGTATGTATGTGTGTCTGTGTATGTATGTGTGTATGTATGTATGTCTGTGTATGTATGTGTGTATGTATGTATGTCTGTGTATGTATGTGTGTCTGTGTATGTATGTGTGTCTGTGTACGTATGTGTGTATGTATGTATGTCTGTGTATGTATGTGTGTATGTATGTATGTCTGTGTATGTATGTGTGTCTGTGTATGAATGTGTGTCTGTATGTATGTCTGTCTGTATGTATGTCTGTCTGTATGTATGTCTGTGTATGTATGTATGTCTGTTTGTATGTATGTGTGTCTATGTATGTATGTATGTATGTCTGTATGTATGTATGTCTGTATGTATGTATGTCTGTGTATGTGTGTATGTAGGGCTGAAGTGGTGACTGTATGTCAGGGATGTCCGTCGCCGGAGAGAAGCACTGTGCAGGGCGGGTGAGTGTGTCTGTGTATGTGTGTATGTATGTGTGTCTGTGTATGTATGTATGTCTGTGTATGTATGTATGTATGTATGTTTGTGTATGCATGTGTGTCTGTATGTATATATGTCTGTGTATGTATGTCTGTCTGTGTATGTATGTCTGTGTATGAATGTCTGTGTATGTATGTCTGTGTATGTATGTCTGTATGTATGTATGTCTGTGTATGTATGTATGTATATGTATGTATGTGCGTATGTGTATGTATGTGTGTCTGTGTCTGTATGTCTGTGTATGTATGTATGTCTGTCTGTGTATGTATGTATGTGTGTGTATGTGCATGTATGTATGTATGTCTGTGTATGTATGTCTGTCTGTCTGTATGTATGTCTGTGTATGTAGGTGTGTATGTCTGTCTGTATGTATGTCTGTGTATGTATGTGTGTCTGTGTATGTGTGTATGTATGTATGTATGTCTGTGTATGTATGTATGTCTGTGTATGTCTGTGTATGTATGTATGTCTGTGTATGTCTGTGTGTGTTTCGACCTAATGTGGGGGAACTGCTACCAAATGTGGGGGAACTGCTATTGTGGGGAAGCGGCTACCAAATGAGGGGGAACTGCTATTGTGGGGGAGCTGGTACCAAATGTGGGGGAACTGCTACCTAATGTGGGGGAGCTGCTACCTAATGTGGGGGAACTGCTATTGTGGGGGAGCTGCTACCTAATGTGGGGGGAGCTGCTATTGTGGGGGAACTGCTACCTAATGTGGAGAAACTGCTATTGTGTGGGAGCGGCTACCAAATGTGGGGGAACTGCTATTGTGGGAGAGCTGCTACCAAATGTGGGGGAACTGCTACTATTGTGGGGGGAGTGGCTGCCAAATGTGGGGGAACTGCTATTGTGGGGGAGCTGCTACTATTGTGGGGGAGCGGCTACCAAATGTGGGGCGACTGCTATTGTGTGGGAGCTGCTACCTAATGTGGGGGAACTGCTACCACATGTGGGGGAGCTGCTACCAGATGTGGGAGAACTGCTATTGTGGGGGAACTGCTATTGTGGGGGAACTGCTACCACATGTGGGAGAGCTGCTACCAGATGTGGGAGAACTGCTATTGTGGGGAAGCTGCTACCAAATGTGGGGGAACTGCTATTGTGGGGGAACTGCTACCACATGTGGGAGAGCTGCTACCAAATGTGGGGGAACTGCTATTGTGGGGGAGCTGCTACCAAATGTGGGGGAACTGCTATTGTGGGGGAGCTGCTACTATTGTGGGGGGAGTGGCTTCCAAATGTGGGGGAACTGCTATTGTGGGGGAGCTGCTACCTAATGTGGGGTAACTGCTATTGTGGGGGAACTGCTACCACATGTGGGGGAGCTGCTACCAGATGTGAGGGACTGCTATTGTGGGGGAGCTGCTACCAAATGTGGGGGAACTGCTATTGTGGGGGAACTGCTACCACATGTGGGGGAGCTGCTACCAAATGTGGGGGAACTGCTATTGTGGGGGAGCTGCTACCAAATGAGGGGGAACTACTATTGTGGGGGGAGCTGCTACCTAATGTGGGGGAGCGGCTCCCAAATGTGGGGGAACGTCTACCTAATGTAGGTAAACTGTGCTACTGTGGGGGAACTCAGATGCATGTAGCTGCTGTGGGGGAACTCAGATGCCTGTAGCTGCTGTGGGGGAACTCAGATTCCTGCGATTTCTGTTGGGGAGCTCAGATGCCTGTGTTTACTGTGGGGGAACTCAGATGCATGTGCTTAATGTGGGGGAACCCTGATGCCTGTAGCTGCTGTGGAGGAACCCTGATGCCTGTAGCTGCTGTGGGGGAACTCTGATGCCTGTAGCTGCTGTGGGTGAACTCTGGTGCCTGTACCTACTGTGGGGGAACTCCGATGCCTGTACCTACTGTAGGGGAACTCTGGTGCCTGTACCTACTGTGGGGGAACTCCGATGCCTGTACCTACTGTGGTGGAACTCCGATGCCTGTACCTACTGTAGGGGAACTCTGGTACCTGTACCTACTGTGGGGGAACTCCGATGCCTGTACCTACTGTGGGGGAACTCCGATGCCTGTACCTACTGTGGGGGAACTCTGATGCCTGTAGCTGCTGTGGGGGAACTCGGGTGCCTGTAGCTACTGTGGGGGAACTCGGGTGCCTGTAGCTACTGTGGGGGAACTCGGGTGCCTGGAGCTAATGTGGGGGAACTCTGGTGCCTGGAGCTACTGTGGGGGAACTCTGGTGCCTGGAGCTACTGTGGGGGAACTCGGGTGCCTGTAGCTAATGTGAGGGAACTCTGGTGCCTGTACCTATTGTGGGGGAATTCCAGTGCCAGCTAGTGACAGCTATGTGGATTAGTATCCAACTTTAGGGTATGTTCATACTACGGAGTGTGAACGGAATCTCCGCTCGCAGAATTCCGCCGGCGGTAGGACCGTGCGACACTGCGCCGTCACCATTGACGGCTATGCAGTGTTCGCGGACTTCTGCGCAAAGAATGAACATGTTCTTTCTTTGCGTGGAACAATTTCCGCTGCTGAAATTCCGCAGTGTGAACAGGTCTCACGGAAGACCCATTCACACTGATGGTAATGTTCACAGCACGGAATTCCGCGGGAAATACGCAGTGTGAACATATAAAACAGATAGAAAACGTATTGATAAAAATGCTGTACTTTTATCTATAAAATCCTTGCACTAATTTTATAAAGATCTATCCTTATATTTATACATTTTATCCTGTTATGAACTCGCCATAATGTCTTCTGATTACTGCAGGCAAGCTCCAAGCATCTTCCTCTGTGTAACATGACAGAGCATGAAACCAGAGAGGAAAGGGTTACAGAGTAGAGTTGGCTGACTGCCCAGGCTCCTCCCGATCTCAGAGCAGATGAGTCATCACTGTGAGGGAGAGAGACAGACACGCCCCCTCCAGCCTGCACAATGAAAAAGTAACTGAGCAACAGATAAATGCTTATATCTCTGGAAATAAAGATCCCACAGACATAAAACATATATGTACACGATCAGGATTAGGGACCGGGTAACATATGCTTTTCTTTTTTTTTTTAACTACGACAGATACGCTTTAAATCTGCGGAATGTCGCCCGTGTTTTCTGGGTGTTCAGTCCGCACATTTTCAGCCATTTGAACCCGGCCTTAGTGTTCTTAGTGCCAAGAAGAAAGGAGACACATAATAAAATGGGGAGAAGAAGAAGAGAGCCCACCTAGCCTGTCCTAGAGATAAACATTTGGTTATTTGTTTGTTTTTAACCTCTCCTGCTCTGGACAGTTCCTGACATGGACAGAGGTGTCAGCAGAGAGCACTGCGGTCAGACAGAAAAGAACTACACAACTTTCTCTGCAGCATACAGCAGCTGATAAGTACTGGAAGGCTTAAGATTTTTAAATAGAAGTAATTTACAATTTTGAATAACTTTTTAGCACCAGTTGATTAAAAAAACTATTGTTTTCCATCGGAGTCCCAAAAAAATTATTACAGCCGGTAACTGAGCAGAATCTGTGACTGTTCTCTGAATTAAGTGGTTACTACTCACCTGGGCGGTTACCTGTAGGAATGTCCTCCTTATACTGCTCATCACCGCTCACATCTGTCTCTTCTTCTTCCTTTATGTCTGTAGCATTAATACAGATCAGATCTTTCTCTGTAGGAATGTCCTCCTTATACTGTTCATCACCGCTCACATCTGTCTCTGGAGCATTAATATTGTTCGGATCTTCACCCTGATTCATAAGATATAGAAGAAATATAGTAAAAGTCATCAGACAGTAGGAGAAGTCACGTGGGATGTTATAGATGAGCAGGAGATGAGGAGTCATGGAGGGTGAGGGGACTGACCACAAGAGCTTCACAGCCCTTCTACAGATCATAGGGAATATCTCCATCTACCTGATCATCCTGTGGAAGAAGAGGACGGGGACACCTCTCTGGTGCTGTTCTCTTACTGGATCTGACTGTAGGGAACACATACAGAGACTGAATTCATTCTTTACATACAAATAATGAGAGGACGTGTGTATATAGTCATGTCTATTACCTGGTGATGTGAGGGGCTGCTGATCCTCCATCATGACCTGATCCTTGTACTGATCCTTGTGTCCTTCTACATACTCCCACTCCTCCATGGAGAAATAGACCGCCACGTCCTGACACCTTATAGGAACCTGACACACAATGATACAGTCATCACCCCGACCCCTCCAGTGGTGTTACTGTATAATGTCCCAGCATTCCCAGCAGTGTCACCTCTCCAGTCATCACCAGACCCCTCCATTACTGTATAATGTCCCAGCATTCCCAGCAGTGTCACCTCTCCAGTCATCACCAGACCCCTCCATTACTGTATAATGTCCCAGCATTCCTAGCAGTGTCACCTCTCCAGTCATCACCAGACCCCTCCATTACTATATAATGTCCCAGCAGTGTCACCTCTCCAGTCATCACCAGACCCCTCCATTACTGTATAATATCCCAGCAGTGTCACCTCTCCAGTCATCACCAGACCCCTCCATTACTGTATAATGTCCCAGCAGTGTCACCTCTCCAGTCATCACCAGACCCATCCATTACTGTATAATGTCCCAGCAGGGTCACCTCTCCAGTCATCACCAGACCCCTCCATTACTGTATAATGTCCCAGCAGGGTCACCTCTCCAGTCATCACCAGACCCCTCCATTACTGTATAATGTCCCATCAGTGTCACCTCTCCAGTCATCACCAGACCCCTCCATTACTATATAATGTCCCAGCATTCCCAGCAGTGTCACCTCTCCAGTCATCACCAGACCCCTCCATTACTGTATAATGTCCCAGCAGTGTCACCTCTCCAGTCATCACCAGACCCCTCCATTACTGTATAATGTCCCAGCAGTGTCACCTCTCCAGTCATCACCAGACCCCTCCAAAACTGTATAATATCCCAGCAGTGTCACCTCTCCAGTCATCACCAGACCCCTCCATTACTGTATAATGTCCCAGCAGTGTCACCTCTCCAGTCATCACCAGACCCCTCCATTACTGTATAATGTCCCAGCAGGGTCACCTCTCCAGTCATCACCAGACCCCTCCATTACTGTATAATGTCCCAGCAGTGTCACCTCTCCAGTCATCACCAGACCCCTCCATTACTGTATAATGTCCCAGCAGTGTCACCTCTCCAGTCATCACCAGACCCCTCCATTACTGTATAATGTCCCAGCAGTGTCACCTCTCCAGTCATCACCAGACCCCTCCATTACTGTATAATGTCCCAGCAGTGTCACCTCTCCAGTCATCACCAGACCCCTCCATTACTGTACAATGTCCCAGCAGTGTCACCTCTCCAGTCATCACCAGACCCCTTCATTACTGTATAATGTCCCAGCATTCCCAGCAGTGTCACCTCTCCAGTCATCACCAGACCCCTCCATTACTGTATAATGTCCCAGCAGTATCACCTCTCCAGTCATCACCAGACCCCTCCATTACTGTATAATGTCCCAGCAGTGTCACCTCTCCAGTCATCACCAGACCCCTCCATTACTGTATAATGTCCCAGCAGTGTCACCTCTCCAGTCATCACCAGACCCCTCCATTACTGTATAATGTCCCAGCATTCCCAGCAGTGTCACCTCTCCAGTCATCACCAGACCCCTCCATTACTGTATAATGTCCCAGCAGGGTCACCTCTCCAGTGATCACCAGACCCCTCCATTACTGTATAATGTCCCAGCATTCCCAGCAGTGTCACCTCTCCAGTCATCACCAGACCCCTCCTTTACTGTATAATGTCCCAGCAGTGTCACATCTCCAGTCATCACCAGACCCCTTCATTACTGTATAATGTCCCAGCAGTGTCACCTCTCCAGTCATCACCAGACCCCTCCATTACTGTATAATGTCCCAGCAGTGTCACCTCTCCAGTCATCACCAGACCCCTCCATTACTGTATAATGTCCCAGCAATGTCACCTCTCCAGTCATCACCAGACCCCTCCATTACTGTATAATGTCCCAGCAGTATCACCTCTCCAGTCATCACCAGACCCTCCATTACTGTATAATGTCCCAGCAGTGTCACCTCTCCAGTCATCACCAGACCCCTCCATTACTGTATAATGTCCCAGCAGTGTCACCTCTCCAGTCATCACCAGACCCCTCCATTACTGTATAATGTCCCAGCAGTGTCACCTCTCCAGTCATCACCAGACCCCTCCATTACTGTATAATGTCCCAGCAGTGTCACCTCTCCAGTCATCACCAGACCCCTCCATTACTGTATAATGTCCCAGCAATGTCACCTCTCCAGTCATCACCAGACCCCTCCATTACTGTATAATGTCCCAGCATTCCCAGCAGTGTCACCTCTCCAGTCATCACCAGACCCCTCCTTTACTGTATAATGTCCCAGCAGTGTCACCTCTCCAGTCATCACCAGACCCCTTCATTACTGTATAATGTCCCAGCAGTGTCACCTCTCCAGTCATCACCAGACCCCTCCATTACTGTATAATATCCCAGCAGTGTCACCTCTCCAGTCATCACCAGACCCCTCCATTACTGTATAATGTCCCAGCAGTGTCACCTCTCCAGTCATCACCAGACCCCTCCATTACTGTATAATATCCCAGCAGTGTCACCTCTCCAGTCATCACCAGACCCCTCCATTACTGTATAATGTCCCAGCAATGTCACCTCTCCAGTCATCACCAGACCCCTCCATTACTGTATAATGTCCCAGCAGTATCACCTCTCCAGTCATCACCAGACCCCTCCATTACTGTATAATGTCCCAGCATTCCCAGCAGTGTCACCTCTCCAGTCATCACCAGACCCCTCCATTACTGTATAATGTCCCAGCAGTGTCACCTCTCCAGTCATCACCAGACCCCTCCTTTACTGTATAATGTCCCAGCATTCCCAGCAGTGTCACCTCTCCAGTCATCACCAGACCCCTCCATTACTGTATAATGTCCCAGCATTCCCACCTCTCCAGTCATCACCAGACCCCTCCATTACTGTATAATGTCCCAGCAGTGTCACCTCTCCAGTCATCACCAGACCCCTCCATTACTGTATAATGTCCCAGCAGTGTCACCTCTCCAGTCATCACCAGACCTCTCCATTACTGTATAATGTCCCAGCAGTGTCACCTCTCCAGTCATCACCAGACGCCTCCATTACTGTATAATGTCCCAGCATTTCCAGCAGTGTCACCTCTCCAGTCATCACCAGACCCCTCCATTACTGTATAATGTCCCAGCAGTGTCACCTCTCCAGTCATCACCAGACCCCTCCATTACTGTATAATGTCCCAGCAGTGTCACCTCTCCAGTCATCACCAGACCCCTCCATTACTGTATAATGTCCCAGCAGTGTCACCTCTCCAGTCATCACCAGACCCCTCCATTACTGTATAATGTCCCAGCATTCCCAGCAGTGTCACCTCTCCAGTCATCACCAGACCCCTCCATTACTGTATAATGTCCCAGCATTCCCAGCAGTGTTACCTCTCCAGTCATCACCAGACCCCTCCATTACTGTATAATGTCCCAGCAGTGTCACCTCTCCAGTCATCACCAGACCCCTCCATTACTGTATAATGTCCCAGCAGTGTCACCTCTCCAGTCATCACCAGACCCCTCCATTACTGTATAATGTCCCAGCAGTGTCACCTCTCCAGTCATCACCAGACCCCTCCATTACTGTATAATGTCCCAGCAGGGTCACCTCTCCAGTCATCACCAGATCCCTCCATTACTGTATAATGTCCCAGCAGTGTCACCTCTCCAGCCATCACCAGACCCCTCCATTACTGTATAATGTCCCAGCAGTGTCACCTCTCCAGTCATCACCAGACCCCTCCATTACTGTATAATGTCCCAGCAGTGTCACCTCTCCAGTCATCACCAGACCCCTCCATTACTGTATGATGTCCCAGCAGGGTCACCTCTCCAGTCAGCACCAGTCCCCTCCATTACTGTATAATGTCCCAGCAGTGTCACCTCTCCAGTCATCACCAGACCCCTCCATTACTGTATAATGTCCCAGCAGGGTCACCTCTCCAGTCATCACCAGACCCCTCCATTACTGTATAATGTCCCAGCAGGGTCACCTCTCCAGTCAGCAGCTCCATCATCTTGTTGATGAGTTCTCGGATCTTCTGTTCATCCATTTCCTCATGTATCAGGGAGTGAGGTGGGGGCCCCGGGATTGGGCTCAGGGTTCTTCCCCATCCTTCACACACAGGGGCCCGACAGCGCCCACTAGAGGACTTCTTCACTACTGTGTAATCCTGTGTATGGAGAGACACATTAATATCACCACATACACTCCCAGAATCCCTCACCTCTCCAGTCATATCCATCTGTTATTACATAGATAAGAATGAGGTCATGTGACATCACTCCCAGAATCCCTCACCTCTCCAGTCATATCCATCTGTTATTACATAGATAAGAATGAGGTCATGTGACATCACTCCCAGAATCCCTCTCCTCTCCAGTCATATCCATCTATTATATAGATAAGAATGAGGTCATGTGACATCATTTCCAGAATCCCTCACCTCTCCAGTCATATCAATCTGTTATAACATACATAAGAATGAGGTCATGTGACATCACTCCCAGAATCCCTCACCTCTCCAGTCATATCCATCTGTTATTACATAGATAAGAATGAGGTCATGTGACATCACTCCCAGAATCCCTCACCTCTCCAGTAAGCCGGAAGAGTATCTGTAGGGTGAGGTTTATGATCCTGTCGGCCATCTTGTTCGTGTCTCTCTCCATGGTTGATGGGTCATCCAGGAGAATTCTCTTATATAGAAGATATCAGCAGAGGATCCTGGATTGGAGAAACCTGAAGGGAAGAAGAGGAGACGATGATAAACCGCACCAGATTCTATGGAGAAATAAAATCCATTTCCTGGAGATAATCTGGGGAAACATCTGAGGAGACATTATAGTCACAATCATGGAGGCTGTAAACCTAGTCAGGGGATCCATCATAGTCTGGGGCGGAGTCATGGGGGATGGTCAGAATATGGAGAAAAGAATCCAACACGGTTTTGTTTTTACTGACGTGTCTATTTGGGGGGGGGGGGGGGGCTTTCTAACTATATTTTTTGCTGGCAGCTGGAACTTTCGCTTTCTCTTTCCTGCATTCTACACAGGATCCGGCCCGTTGTCTTCTCCGAGCTCCAGGAACAGGACCTCACTTTCTCTGTTGGACGGTGATCACATGGGTGATGAGTAGTGATTAATGGACGTTTTTGATTAAAATCACTATTGGTAATCGCTGTTATCCATTTCCTTTACAGATAAATCGCGCACCAATTAGTTGTTTCAGAAATCCTCAAAAGTAGAGCGCAGCATACCACAGTGACATCATCATTACGGATGACCATTGGGGCCGTACGGCTGGGCTTATGATCTAGAAGAAATGCCAAGTCAGGGTTAATGACTATTTCCCGATTTCGGAAGGCGTCTCCACTCCCCCTCAATGTCCTCTATCTCACCAGGATACAGAGCACGATGATAATCCTGGAGTTACGGGAGACGGTCGGGCGATGACTTTCCTCAGGACTTGATCATTAGATATAACGGTCATATTGGGTAAACGGCGCTGACATCTGTCCTGTATTATAACAGCGTTTACCACATTCTCCTCCTCAGTTATTGGCGCAGTCACATGACACATTTCTTTGCTTTTCGTACTTGGATTCACATAAAGTGTTGGTGGGATCATAGGTGAATGGATCCGCGTCACACTGGGAATTATTGTCCCGGAATGTTATGGAATTGTCCAGAAATGGGGCAGAAATCCAATCTGGTCTCCAGGGTTGGTACGACACTATGTCGGGAGTTTGAATCCTGACGTGGATGTTGTCCCTCCAGGAACCCACATTATAGACCCTTCTCATCTGGAACACATTGTTTTAGGTAACGAAGGGAGGTGGGGATCCACCAGGACCATAGTGGCGGCCATCTTAGATTAATATCTGGAGGCCGCTCAGGATCGTAGCCTCCAAAAGAAGTGTCCGATACACAGAGGAAGAAGACTGATCAGGTGACAGGATGGGCGGGGAGGTGACCTGCAGCCCTTCACCATCCAGACATCCCCTGGGGGGCAGTATAGGCAGGAGATCAGGTAAATGAGTGCTGGCCGGCACAGAGCTTTGACCATGAGAGTTAAAGAGTTAATGATGATGACCAACACTAGTAGTGAGTGCTGGCTGCTTATAGCTCCTGAGCTCACCTCAAAGTCCTATAGAGGGTGCAGAGTGTTATTATATACTGTGTCCTTAAGGGGTTAATAATAAACATCCCCAATAATCCTGATCTGATGGTGACCGCACACACATACCTGTATCTGTAGAGGAGCCGTGTGCTTACAGGACCTGCGATGATGTCACCATCATGTGATCAGTCACATTGAGGAGGAGTCACATGATCAGGGGCTGCTGCTCTAGGCTCATCTGCTCAGTGTATACAGGACTCTGCTGTCACATGACCATTATCACAGGTCCTTCTATCACAATCTTTTCTATCCTGCTCTGTTGAGCTCCGCCCACTCCTGTCACATGATCCTCCCCACAGGTCCTTAAGCCACAGTCACATCTATACTGCTAAATTTTCCTCCAAATGTACTGGTCACATGATTGTGACATCATCACAGGTCCTACACCTCCAGCATGTAGCGGATACAGAGCAGGTCCTGGTGGGGCAGTCACTACTGTTGTGTTGTGTGTGGAGATCTCTCAGAGCAGCAGCCCCTGATCATGTGACTCCTCCTCCATGTGACTGATCACATGACGGTGACATCTTCGCAGGTCCTGTAAGCACACGGGTCCTCTACAGATACAGGTATGTGTGTGCGGTCACCATCAGATCCGGATTATTGGGGATGTTTATTATTAACCCTTAAGGACACGATGTATATTTACATTCTGTGCCCCATATGGGACTTTGAGGTGAGCTCAGGAGCTATAAGCAGCCAGGACTCACCACTAATGACGCTCATCTCCATTAACCCTTTAGATTCCATGATCAAAGTCGATTGCAGGATCTAAAATTAGTAAAATGCAGCTGTTGGGGGGCGGAGTCTAGATCAGCTGAGATGACGGCCGGAGGGCCCCTTACCGTGCTCTGTGCTCAGATCGGTGCTCTAAGTATACAGACACCTCCACAGCCTGTATAAGCCGAGCACCGATAACACTGATCACTATGGCAGAGCGTTATTCAGGGTTTGTAATAGAAGCCCCTCCCCTAATAAGTTTATATCCCATTTTTGTAATAAAATAATGTAGGTGGGCGTGGCTTAGACATGGCGCTGTGCGGTTGTTTTTCTAGGGAGCGCCGTGCCGACCAGCGGTTGTTTCCTGATTTCCTACCTATACTGCCCCCCAGGGGATGTCTGGATGGTGAAGGTATCAGGTCACTTACCCGCCCATCCTGTCACCTGGTCAGTCTCTTTTCTCCGGGTATCAGCCACTTCTTCCATACAGGACTATGTAAGCATCAGGTTTTTTAAATTTCTCCCTTTCCCCTATTATTACTTAAGACAGTGTTTCCAAACCAGCGTGCCTCCAGCTGTTGTAAAACTACAACTCCCAGCATGCCCTGACAGCCAAATGCTGTAACAGCTGGAGGCACCCTGCTTGGGAAACACTGACTCCGGTGGTGGCCCAGACCCTGCGTGTGTAACGGTATATGATGCTCGGCCTCTGCTGCAGGTAATAGCAGGTTCTTCCGGGGGGACATATCACAATTCACATAAAATCCTGATGTAATTGTGATGTATATTGTGCCCCCTAGTGGACACATTTCAGTATTCTTCATTGGACAATGTCATATTGAATCCCTCTATTCTTCTCCCTGCTCTGATGAAGACGTTCTGAATACACCGCAGCCTCAGAGATTAGGAGAAATGGATTCACAACGTCTTCAGCAGAGCAGGGAGAGCGACCTCAGAAGACCTGGAGGACCAGAGCGCCACCACTGGACGGGAGAGGGGAGTGCGCTCTAGTCTCTTATTTTACAGCCCTCGGACAATGGATTTTGTTTTATAGAGAAATCTGAAAACTCCTATAATGTCTCCTCAGATGTTTCCCCAGATTATCTCCAGGAAATGGATTTTATTTCTCCATAGAATCTGGTGCGGTTTATCATCGTCTCCTCTTCTTCCCTTCAGGTTTCTCCAATCCAGGATCCTCTGCTGATATCTTCTATATAAGAGAATTCTCCTGGATAACCCATCAACCATGGAGAGAGACAGGAACAAGATGGCCGACAGGATCATAAACCTCACCCTACAGATACTCTTCCGGCTTACTGGAGAGGTGAGGGATTCTGGGAGTGATGTCACATGACCTCATTCTTATCTATGTAGTAACAGATGGATATGACTGGAGAGGTGAGGGATTCTGGGAGTGATGTCACATGACCTCATTCTTATCTATGTAATAACAGATGGATATGAGCGGGGAGGTGAGGGATTCTGGGAGTGATGTCACATGACCTCATTCTTATCAATGTAATAACAGATGGATATGACTGGAGAGGTGAGGGATTCTGGGAGTGATGTCACATGACCTCATTCTTATCTATATAATAACAGATGGATATGACTGGAGAGGTGAGGGATTCTGGGAGTGATGTCTCATGACCTCATTCTTATCTATATAATAGATGGATATGACTGGAGAGGAGAGGGATTCTGGGAGTGATGTCACATGATCTCATTCTTATCTATGTAATAACATGGATATGACTGGAGAGGTGAGGGATTCTGGGAGTGATGTCACATGACCTCATTCTTATCTATATAATAGATGGATATGACTGGAGAGGTGAGGGATTCTGGAAGTGATGTCACATGACCTCCTTCTTATCTATGTAATAACAGATGGATATGACTGGAGAGGTGAGGGATTCTGGGAGTGATGTCACATGACCTCATTCTTATCTATGTAATCACAGATGGATATGACTGGAGAGGTGAGGGATTCTGGGAATGTATGTGGTGATATTAATGTGTCTCTCCATACACAGGATTACACAGTAGTGAAGAAGTCCTTTAGTGGGTGCTGTCGGGCCCCTGTGTGTGAAGGATGGGGAAGAACCCTGAGCCCAATCCGGGGGCCCCCACCTCACTCCCTGATACATGAGGAAATGGAGAAACAGAAGATCCGAGAGCTCATCAACAAGATGATGGAGCTGCTGACTGGAGAGGTGACCCTGCTGGGACATTATACAGTAATGGAGGGGTCTGGTGATGACTGGAGAGGTGACACTGCTGGGACATTATACAGTAATGGAGGGGTCTGGTGATGACTGGAGAGGTGACACTGCTGGGACATTATACAGTAATGGAGGGGTCTGGTGATGACTGGAGAGGTGACACTGCTGGGAATGCCTGGACATTATACAGTAATGGAGGGGTCTGATGACTGGAGAGGTGACACTGCTGGGACATTATACAGTAATGGAGGGGTCTGGTGATGACTGGAGAGGTGACACTGCTGGGACATTATATAGTAATGGAGGGGTCTGGTGATGACTAGAGAGGTGACACTGCTGGGACATTATACAGTAATGGAGGGGTCTGGTGATGACTAGAGAGGTGACACTGCTGGGACATTATACAGTAATGGAGGGGTCTGGTGATGACTGGAGAGGTGACACTGTTGGGACATTATACAGTAATGGAGGGGTCTGGTGATGACTGGTGAGGTGACACTGCT